>NC_056725.1:117656230-117792778 GCF_019279795.1 Protopterus annectens
GTTAAGTTGTATATATATGTATATATATATATATGTATATATATATATATATATATATATATGTGTGTATATATATATATATATATATATATATATATATATATATATATATATATATATATATACTTTTTTAAAAATAGACCCCATTTGCACACTTGTATTTTTGTAAAATTGTATGTACAAGCATTTATACACTTTCACAGTTAGAATGAATGGATTTAAATATTGTATAGTTCTTGACTGCTTGCTGGTCCTGTCACTATCATTGGTTACACTTGTCTAAATTATTTCTTCTGAGGTATAAATCTAAATAGCCGTTGCATGTCTCAAAGGCAATATATTCTAGGCTAGAATTATAATCCAGTGAACTGTGTACCCTTCAAGAAGTAAGGTAAAACATTAAGTTTACATTTGCTGTCTTGAGTCCCATGTTATGTATTTCCTATTTGTCGGAAATTGTGAATGTATAATTTCCTCACTTACATTTTGGGGAGGAGCTGTAGTCCAAATAAGGTGAAGCATTCTTTAACCTAGAGTAACATTTCAAGGAACACTGCTTTTAACCAGTTCAGTTGTGTTTTTTTGTTTGAGAAACCATTATCATTTTTAACAGCTATGCTGCATTTCCACTTAAAGCAGTTACATGTTTTGTATGGTTCACATTTCTACAGGCTGTACAATATACATAACTGCAGCATCTATTGAAAGAAATTAACATAGTTTTGTTATGGGAAAACATTTGTCTAATGCAGAATTTGTGTTTTTTTCTGGAAGAGAATTGTAGATTTTTTGTGGCTCATCACAGGCCTTGTAAGAAAGTACTGCATCTTGTCAGAGCTACTAGATCAGGTACCCTTTTGCTCAAGGTGTGAGCACTGATCATTGCTTTCAATTTTTTTTATTAACTTTTGTTTTTTTTGTTTTTTTTTTCTGGTTAGTGTTGAACTATTGAACCAGTTGGGAATAGCTGCAGTAGCTTCCAGGGGATATTCTTCAGGTTTCAGCAACTGTTAGGTGATGTGCTCAATTTATGAATGTTGTTTCCCCTCTTTGCAGTCTGTACTAATTGGGAACACTAGACATTGTGCAGCTGCCAGTAATGTTTGGGCTAACTATACAAGCACACAACCTCCATTCTGTTTGTTTTTTGAATAGTTATACGAGCTGGTCCAAAGGCCCTTTGCAGCCACATCCTAGGCTAATAAGCACATAACATATTTGCAAGTAATATAGTAAAAAAACATGCATGTTGGCAATATCTGTCTCTGACTGGAGTTTGGAATCGAAAAGTATATCACAAAAATAGAAACTGAGCAAGGAAAAGCAATAAATTCACTGTCCTCTTACACTACACAGACCTTCAGCTGTTGCTGAATTTATCCTTAGTCTCTGCCTTGTGTACTTGCAAAATCATACCTTCATGCAGTATTGACATCAGAGTAAAACTCTCGCTTTTGCTCAGAGCACGACAGGGTACTTTTTGGGTCTTATTTATTTGTCCTTTGGGAAAGTCTGACTAGGCAGCAACTATGCAGACTGAACGCACAGTATTATTCTCCCAAACTTTCTACCCAACTGTTATTTCCACAGCTTCTCCCCATCTGTTCTATGCTAACTCTCTCTACCGTCCTGGACTGGCCAACCTAAATATAAATATTGCCTACACTACATAGCTCCAACTCAACCCTGATTTAAGTGTCTGAGCTGCAGCTACTGATAGTTTTTCACAGTCCTCACTTCTTCTGGGCACAGTCCTCACTTCTTCTGGGCTCTACCCTGCTCTGTTTGCCTTGTGGGCTCACTCCGCTCCCCTGTCCCACCCCCAATTCCCACCCACCCCCAGTGCATCTACACTTGTACTATCCCCTACTCACCTGATCAATCTCCCCTCCAATCAGCATCCTCCTATAATTACACCCAACCACACCCAGGCTAAACTCCCTACCCAATCTTGAGCCTACTATCCAACCCCTACCACACCTAACCTATTTACCTAAATCACATTACTGCTAAACACAATACCTCCATCCAAACAAATCATGGAGAGAATACTACCAGTACTACTACTAACTCTCACTACTGTTGCCTACACCACATCTACATACACTAACATACCATTAAACAATACCTTCCGCATAACACATGTTTACATGCACACACCTACACACAAAGATATTGATATCTGTTCCACACTATTTAATGATTGCTCATTATTTTATATATACAAACCACACACCACACTTCCTCTCAATAAACAAACAGTCACTAGAGTACATACAGACCTAGCATATGCCATAAAACTGTCTGTTCCTTAAAATAATCTACTAATCTCAGTAGACATACACCCCAACCCAGGTCCAGACAAATTCTCACACACACAACTCAGACCTACTTATTATTATTCTAAACTCTAGAAGTATATACAACAAACTACATGACCTACATTCATTCATAGCTCACTACTCCCCTATTATACTAACCATTACTGAAACTTGGCATATGGAATAACCTCCCCCAAAATATCTCTTCTGCATCATCTATCTTACTATTCAAAAAGTTACTTAAGTCACACCTCTTGCAATCCTGGCTTTGTACTTGCTTCACATAATGCTTTCCTGCTCTCCATCAGTTCTTCCTACATTCCTCTCTTCACTGCTCACTTTCTCTTTAATACAGTTGCCAAACACTGCCGTACATGGCCTACTGTGTCAGTTGTCTTCTGCGATATGTTTTGATAGCATTGGTAAATCTGGAGTTTTTTTTCTCCCAATTTCTGCCATCCAGGGTCTACTAGGTTTAAATTAAGTTTGCTTGGAAGAAATCATTGTAAATTTTCTACTGATTGTAAGATTTTATTTGTTTCATTGTAAAATTACCAGTGCACATATTTGATGTGGAAATTTTCTACTGATTATAAGATTTTATTCTTTTGATTGTAAAATTACCAGTGTACATATTTGATGTGGAGCTTTTCTCCCTGGGCTTCTGCTGTAAATGGACCTCGTTCCAGTTGGACTTTCCCGGTAAACAAATGTAAAATAAAATTCATAAAATAAAAACATTTAGAAAAGCTCCATCGCAGTATTTTTATATTAAGTGAATTTCAGACATTTCTCAGAAAATACTTAAATTTCTCATAAAAAATAATTACAAGACAAGTATATAGAATAGAGTATTACATCAACGTTTCTATGTATGTATAGGTGTTGTAGCTGTAAAATCGATTGATACTGTAGAAGGGAAACATAAAGTTATTTTAGTTCGGTAAAGAAAGGTTTACAAAGTCTAATATTCTGTAGGTTTGTAAAGAGTTTGAGATATGAAGTAAGTTATGAAATGGAGGAGATAATAGCAGTATAGTTGTAGTATTGCAGCAGTATAGTTGTAGTATTGCAGCAGTATAGTTGTAGTATAGTAGCAGTATAGTTGTAGTAGTGTGTAGGAAGATAGTGGTAATAGCACATGACTAATAGAGCAGGGTATAAGATTAGTTCATTTTAGGCTGCCTGTTCCAAATTGGAGTATCCAGAAGGTTTATAACTTGGGTATACAGATGTATGAGATGGGTAGAGCAGTAGATGGGGGCAGTTAGAAAAAGAGCAAGAGTGGAGTACAGATTAAAGTAGAGGGCAAAAAATTGGTAACAAGCAAGAAGATTTGTGCTTTCACTAGAGGGATCAACCTGGTTCTGGTGATGACCAGGATTGGGTAAAGTGTCAATTGTGTAGGGATAACACCAAGAAGAGTAGTCGAAGATAGTTGTTGGCGCCAAAGACAGTTGGTAGCAGCAGGTAAAATCAGTCAGAACAGCAAAATCAGACGCTGCTTTTCAAGTCAAAACTTTGACTTGAAAAGCTTGGCATCTCTGCCAAAAGCGCTTGTCTGATTTTGCTGTTCTGTACCTACTGACTTTGGATTTTACCACTTGGTCTGATTTTGCTGCTTTGTACCAACTGTCTTTGGATTTTTACCACTTGGCAACTAATAAAGGACTTACCTTTTTTACGAACTATTGTCTTCACTTTGCGGTTCTGGAACTACTCTTCTTGGTGTTATCAGTTTTGCTCTTATTAATTGTGTAGGGATGGTGTTCTAGAGTTTTTGAAGATGTAACAGGATTGTGAGTCCCCCAATGAATTATTTGCTTTAGTAGCGCTTAGAAATTTATCATCAGAATGGAAGACACTTGGGTGTAGAGCAGTAATTTTTTTTTTAATGCAGGGCATTTTTCAGGATGATTCAGTTTATATGCCTTAATTGAGAGAATTTTGGGTAGTTAATCTCTAGCCAGTTTAGCTGTTTTAAGACTTGGCAGTGATGAGTTTGGTGTACAGTGTTGGTAGCAAATTGTTACTTTGTTGTAACAATTAAGCTAGTTTGGATTTTAGTATAGAGTTTAGGTTTGTAAGGATAGATGAGACACCGGGTTGGAAACAGGTTGCGGCTAGTTATTTATTTTTGATTAGTCTTTAATGTGTTTTTTTTTGCAGTGTAAATGGAGCCAGGTTTCTGGTAGGTCTTTTTAATTTGAAGAATATTTTGATCAAATTTAATATTGTCTATTGCAATGCCCAGTAATCTTAGTATGCGATACTGTCCTCAATTTTAGTATTTGCAGGCGTAGCCAAGAAAAATTGTATCTGAGATCATGTTTTGGGGTGAAGAGCATCAGTTTTGTTTTGAGATGGAGTAGGTTTGAGTTTTTCATCCAGGTTTTGATTAAAGAGAAATTTGAGTGATTTCTTGGAGTTTGGATTTTGTAGCGGCTGTACAAGTGGAATCCTCTGCATATTGTACAGTTTGCTTTGTCTTTGGAATTAAGCTTGTTTATAGAAATGTTAGCTAAAGAGGTTCTAGTGTAGGGCCTTGAGGGACACCTATGGTAACTGGAGGAGAGGTCCTGTTGCCATTTGACTGCTTGTTACCTTCCAGGTGGATACCTAAGTAACCATTTCCCGGAAGATTGAGAGAGACTTGGAGGAGAGTTAAATAAGTAAATGTTAGTGAAGATAGTGTCAAGCTTTGGATGACTCTAGGAATAATAGCTGACACTAAGTTAACATTGTTCTTTGCCAGTTTATAGTGTTGGAAGTGAAGGAGGGGAGGTTGTGCTGTGGTGGGGTCTAATATGTGTTAGCAAGAGTAGTTTAGTTGAATTTAGATGATGTAGAAGTCAAACATGACTTAACATTTTTCAAGTATTTTTAATAGAGGGAAAAGATTGCAGCGAGCCTGTAGTTAAACTCTGTAGATATGCCACCTTAGTGTAAAGGAATAATAAAGATTTTTCGCAGGTGGAAGGAACATATGTTTTAGCTATGGATCTGTTTATATATAAACTGGAAAAATAATTGCATCTGCAGCCATTTTTAAGTGCTCTGATGGGTGTTGATCAGCAGCTAGTATGGTTGGTTTTAGCTTATAATGGAGCTGTTTACTGGTGGCGGTAGATACTGGGCTGAAGTCAAATAGCGGAGGATATTTAATAGAGGTTGCAGGTACTGAGAAGGTATTGGACGTTTTGATGTTTGGGAGGAACGATATAGTTTGTATAAAAAGTTAAATTGTGTGGGAATTGAATTAGTACTAGTATTGGATGTGGGGGTAGGGTGGTAGTTTGGTCTGGATGTAAAAGTCTGTTTATGGATTTCCAGAAGAGGTTTGGGTTGTTTTGATGCTTATTTTGGAGGATGTTGTCGTTCCGTTGCTGCAGCTGTCTTTCAATGAGGAAGCCCGCACTTTGAAGTGTTCAAGTAACTTATTTTCTGGGGCTAGCTTGTTCTGCTTTATGGTCTGTGATTGCAGTTGCCAAGCATCCAGTAGTCCAAAACATCTTACATCTTCACAAATGAAATAGTCCCGCAATTAGTGGGACAATAAATCTGAATCTACTACAATAATACAAGGACAGAGAAAGCTGGGATTTTGAGTAGGGCAGTGGAAGCATTTGCATTCTGTGACCCACTAAGGTTAATTAGGAGGATACAGGAGGGATCAGAGGTGAAAATTAAAGTAGGGTTTTCCTCTCAGTTAAGTTCTGTTTGAGCAGAGGAACCAAACAGGGGTGTCCTTCCTCTTTCCCCCACACCAGTGGCAAAGAAAATAAGGGGCTCTAAAATTAATTCAAGGATACAACTGGTAGGGTAGTTGAGAAAAGTTGGGTTAAAAAGGATATTTTTATGGCATATAGGGATATGTGGGAAACATTAAGTAAGAGATGGAGAAACTGAAAGTGCTGTTTAATTGGATATGGATGGCAAGACAAGCTGTGAAAAGGTTTTTAGTACCTTTTTAGATTTATACACAGATAAAGCATATTGTTGTCAACCAGAGAAGTTGTATGTAAAAATTAAGAGTTGAAAATTTTTATCTTGGAGGGAAAGAGGGAAGGGTCAATTGGATAAATTAATCCTTCCAATAGAACAGGGCAGATTGGGATTACCTGGTTTGAAGGGGTATTTCAGAGCTACACCATTAAGGTTCCTATACACAGCACAAGCAGAAAGCTACATTTCAGAAAGCTACATTTCAGAGTGTGGAAGGGGATGATGATGAAACAGGCAAGGAGCTCAGACATAAGGAGAGACTGGGAGTTTGGATGCAGAGCCTTAAGCAGAATAACAATAATCCTAGAGAATATTATATTCATAAAGTAGAAGAAAGTATTCTTAAGAGCTAAGCTCAGGAATTGAAAGAGATTTTGCCAATAGGGATGAGTGCAGTTAGCAGTCCAGAGAATAGGCTGGAGGGGACTGGCAAAGGAATCAAGGTATTGGGAACAAGTAGACAGGGAAAGGTAATAGAATGGGAACAGGCCAAGAATACATTTGGACTGCAGGCTAGAGATGGTCTTCCCTGTCGATTGTCACAGTATAGACAAATAGAATGGAATAGGGCGATCCTAAGTGAAAGACCAGCAGTAGTAAATTTTAGTAAAAAAAAAAAATCTGTAACAGAAGCTGCTGTAAAAAAAAAAAAAAGTATAGGAATCTGTAGGCTAGAAAGATTTGGTAAGAGAGGCTAGGTAAGCAATTCATAAGGTGACAATGGGGGATATATGTATGCCTCCCAAATATGCAACAAAGTCTAGAAGATTTAGGATTTTTGCTTGGAAGTGTTTGTGTAGGTTTTAATATCTCAAGCAGACTCCAAGGAATTTTTCCTGAGGTATATTGCAAATGTATGTGTGATGGGGAAAGATAATTGGGAATGTAGTTTTTGGAAGTATGATGAGTTGGCAAAAATTCCCTGCAGACTGCTGTCAGAAATACTGGATGAACAAATTGATGCAACTAAGGAAATGATTTTTTCAGCTGCGATTACACAAATGGAATTGCATAGACAGTATACTAAGGCCATGCATGGTTTAATTTTGGTGGCTTCCAAAAAAAGCAGTTGCAAGAAAATGGAAATCCAAAGGCTACATCTACTGTACTAGAAGTAGTGAATATAGTAACAGACAAGGACTGGAAGTGAGATCTTTAGAAAAGGGTAGGAGCAAATTCCCATAGAAAAAAATGGGAATTGTGGGAACAATACATGCAGAAAAATGTTTTGAAGGAGGAATGAGGTTTTAAGGGAAGGCAAGAATTGAATGAGCTGTGTCATGTTTGGATGACAATGACTGTATAGACTATGTGATTAGCATTTGCAACTGAAAAATGTCAGGGTTTGTTTTCATTTATATAAATGTGTGATTGCCCATGTCATAAATGATTCAACTATTGCTTCCCAGGAGCAAACTCGCTATTCAGTGCAACACACTATTTTCCTACAAAATGTAACTTGATCACTGGATAAGTATTCAGAAGTTCACCCTGGACATGACTGGTCTTGCCTCTCCTTGAAAAAGGAGGAAAGGCCTAAAGTTTGTACTGGCAAGGTGTAGATGGCCAGGTGGCCCAGGTTTTGTCATTTCCTATGATCCACTAGGTGTTAATTACTTTTGGAAATAAGAAATGATCTCTGTATACTAAAGACACCTCCAAAATTAGCCATACCCCCGAAGCTAAAGTACAAAAATATTGAGATCCTCCTTTCTGTGGCACAAACTGCCAAATAGTATTGCTCAGCTGTACACAAGACGCTGCTCTTTGAACCATCTTTGGTAGTATAGAGGAATAAAATCATACCTACATCTCTGCTAACCAGAGGTCAGTTAGCAGCTCGGGCCCTTAGGGTTTGTAATGGAGGATAGGCATACCTGTCCTGGTGGGGGAGGACAGGAAGGAGCTGGACGCTTACTGCCAACATCCCTTAAAGGAGAGGAGGCATTTCATTAGTGCTGTGAAGGTGGGCTTTTAGTGATTAAGCCCACCGATTTGGTTGCATTCCTCAGCAAACACAGGATCGTGCATGCAAAGGGGATGACATTGTGTGCCCTCATAGTGATTTAGGTATCTTGTTCTCCCAGTACGTTTAGTCCATTCAAAATGCCCTCATAGCCAGGATGTTGGCAGGGATTTAACTAAACATAGTTGCTTGCAAAAATAATAGACCCCACAAATGTCTTTCTTGCCTTTGTGGTTCTAGGACTCACCACCACAGAATCAAATGGCTTGATGGTCAGCAAGCATTGGGGCAAAAAGAGCATAGGAGGAGGGAAAAAGTCTGCAACTTCTGCAGTTAATCCTGTTACTGTTAGTATGAATGGCTTACACTTTACCCATGTCTGTGTTGCCAAGACTTTCATACCACAGAGTGTACTGCTACCAATTAAATGGTCATAAGTTCAACCATTAAAATATTTCACACACTCTGCATACTCTATGTACAAAATCCCACTACATTAAAACCGCTAATAAAGAGTAAAGTAGGATAAGCCCATAAACAGTTCAAAAAGTGTATTTGATTTGACCCACTAAAGCATCTGTTCCAAATTGAGAGCAACCCTAAACCTAGCCTTCTACCACAAAAAATGTATATACTTGTCTGCCCTGTGACAGTTTTATATCATATGATGTACACCAACACACACTAATGCTCAGTGTCTGAGAGAGTGCTGGATTTTCAGCTTGCATGGGCAAGACAGGAAAGCCTTAGCAGATGATGTGTTCCATCTAATCAGTCACTCACCCTTCCTTCTCTCATTATACATACATGAAAAAAAATGTAACTTGTTACCAGAAACTTCTTTAACTTGTCTGATCTGGTTTCTGCTATAATGATTCTTGTATTTGCTGTAAAATATTCAGCACTTCGGTAGATTTTTGATTTCCATTTTCTAATATTTTTTTTAACTGATAAGACAGGCTTACTAATTTTAATGCTATGTCTGTCAATTCAAATCTTTACCCTAGCACAAAAGAATCTTCCTTGGTTAGTCATTTGCTTCCACAACATTTCTGGTAAAGTATCCTGTAGGGACTTTTAAAATCTAACTCTTCCTCAAAATACATGTTCCTAATTACCTTCTTTCTCTCATCACACCTCCAGCATTTGATCTCTATATGAGAAAGGTTTTTTAAAGTCTGTTTGGGATATAAAAATACCTATTCAGACATTTCAAAGCAAAAATCCTAAACCTTCTGGATTTTCTTGCATACCCAGAAGATGCTGTACAGATGTCCTCCTATTGTTCCTTTGTATAGTACCTTATTCTCTCTTCCTAGTCCTTTCTACTCTCATCTGATTGATCCTGATTAGTTATTATGCAGTTTTTATATGCTGTACTAATTAGCCATTTTTAATAGCAATTTCTGTTCTAGACTCTGTTGTCTTACTCTCTGCTTCCCCCTCGATCATCATTCTATTAATGTCAAATATTTGCTTCCTTCCACAAAACTGTATTGCTGCAGACCTATCAATTTTGGCAACACCTTTGTAATTATCTTAGCATAGATGTGAACACACTGTAATTGATCAAGAATGTCTTGGCTGTGTTGCCCATCTGAGTTTTGGATTAATGCCTGTGGATTTGTTTCCTTGGGATAGAATTAATAAATGGCCGTTAATGTGGAAAATACAAGAGATGGTCCTGTGGCCTTACAGTTAATACTTTGAAGTTTGAGGTAGTCCTTTGCAGAATGTTCTGAAAGAATTCCTGGAGCACACATGGAAACTTTAAACAGA
The DNA here is from genome assembly GCF_019279795.1 of Protopterus annectens. Classification (NCBI taxonomy): domain Eukaryota; kingdom Metazoa; phylum Chordata; order Ceratodontiformes; family Protopteridae; genus Protopterus; species Protopterus annectens. Next base: position 117,666,302 of record NC_056725.1, read on the forward strand.
TTTATTCCAAAGTTATTTCTTTTTTTCTTTTCTACAATTTTACTACATTTCTTGTCTATGTCCCTTCTTAAATCTAAATATTTGTTTCTCTTGTTCCACAGTAAATAAAAGGTCACTCGTCTTCCCATTAACAATATCAATTTGTTTCATTAAACACTCAATTTCATCTTCATTGTTCTTAATGATGGCTCTCAGGAGCTCAAAGCCCCATCCATCAAACGTATTTAGTAACTTATCATAAAACTGTGTGCCTTCCTTCACATTGTTAGGAAATTTGTAAATGCGCAGGCCCTTTGGTACAATTTTAGCATGAAGGCACTCTCTTTTTTTTTTTTTAAATATGTATCATCAATGTTCAAAATTTTAAACTTAAACAAATCATTCAGCTTGTATATGTTGTCAGCATATGTACAAACATTTTCATTTTCAGTAGATAAAACTTCATTAAGCTCAATCTTTTGTTTGAGCCAAACAGTCACCTTGTTTTTCTGGCGAGTTATGCGTGTTAACATGTCCACTATAATCCGTTTTAGAATTAGTACCCTGAATAAGAATGTTCGGATAGTTAGCACCACCAGGACCCGTATTCCCAACTTCAGTAAAGCTGCGATTAAAGCCATGTCCATCTCCGCCATCTCCGTTCTTGTCTCCATGAGAAAACAGTGCATTCTGGTTACCAGGAAGAGAATCATTGCCGCAACTATCTGAACATTCTTATTCAGGGTACTAATTCTAAAACGGATTATAGTGGACATGTTCACACACGTAACTCGCCAGAAAAACAAGGTGACTGTTTGTACAATGATATATATTTGAACGAGTAGCTCTAAAAAAAGGTTGAGCTTAATGAAGTTTTATCTACTGAAAATGAAAATGTTTGTACATATGCTGACAACATATACAAGCTGAATGATTTGTTTAAGTTTAAAATTTTGAACATTGATGATACATATTTAAAAGCGTGCCTTCATGCTAAAATTGTACCAAAGGGCTTGCGCAATTACAAATTTCCTAACAATGTGAAGGAAGGCACACAGTTTTATAAGTTACTAAATATGTTTGATGGATGGGGCTTTGAGCTCCTGAGAGCCATCATTAAGAACAATGAAGATGAAATTGAGTGTTTAATGAAACAAATTGATATTGCTAATGGGAAGACGACGAGTGACCTTTTATTTACTGTGGAACAAGAGAAACAAATATTTAGATTTAAGAAGGGACATAGACAAGAAATGTAGTAAAATTGTAGAAAAGAAAAAAAGAAATAACTTTGGAATAAATCTGTTTAAAACGTCTCTGCTGTCCGGTGCGGTTTGTCCTCTCCACAGTGTTTTATTTAGTGTTTTTTGTTGCACTGTGACTTGTGTTTCAAGTTTACACATGGAAACTTCCTACATTTAGAAAAGCTTCCTTTTTGAGCACTGTTTTTCTCTCCGATTACAATCCAGTCTTCCTTCTGGGCTTTTATCTATGGGATCACCTTGGTGGGCTGCTGGCAGACTACAGTTCTCACATGCTGTTGACTGGGATGACTAGGCACTATGTGGAGGAGTGCTGTTTATACCATTCTGTAAGAGAAGGTAGCTCCTCTTAGAGAACATTATTTTTTATTCCAAGATTTTCTCTGCTACAAATCTCCAGTGAGAGCGCTTGGAATTCCTGTCCAAGATTGTCTATAGATAATGGATCATTGCAGGGTGCCTTTGAAAGTAGCATTGCTAGGGTGACTTGGCTTCAGATTCTGATTCTGTGGACTTTGTGGTCAGGTTGTTAACCTGGTGTAAATCTTGCTGGCTCACCTTTGAGACTCTTCAGGTTATCTTTGGTTATGGTGCTGGTTTTATGGTCAAGGATTAACCAGTCTAGAGCCTTTTCTGAGGTCTTTATTGCCTGAGTGCTGTTAGTAATAGGGAGATTCCTGGTCCTCCACCTAAGAGAATTATCTAGGGACCTGTCCTAATAGTTAAAGGAGACTGAATACCTTTAGCAGGTACAAAAATACATAAAAGATATGCAAGGAGAATTCAGTCTTTGTTTACCCGTCCTTCTTCCAGTCCCCTGCCTGGGTAGAGGATATTCCTTTTGCACTTTCGCAGCTAGTCTGAAGCTAAAAATTGAGGAGAGATGCAGTCTGTTGTGGGAAGGAGGAGGTGCAAAATTTGAGTGGCGAAGTTTTATCTGCTGAGCAGACTATGTATGGACTGCCAAAGTCCTAACTATTAATAACGGATTTATCCGAACAGATCTAGCATTATGGGGCTTTTGATTTCTGTCTTCATTTATACTTGACATATGGGACTCGTAATGGCCAAGCTGGTTCTGAGTAGTTACAAATGGCTTGAGAGAACCAAAATCTCTCTAGCGAAGTCCCTACTTGGAATGCCTCTTTCTTATATTACCTCAGATCTCGTTTGCCACTCTTCTACACAAGACACATCAGCAAAACTCTCTCGAGCGAAGTATATTTTCAATTTTTATTTTTTGTTTTTTAATTTTACATTTAACTGGGAAAGTCCGACTTGAACAAGCCAGTTTTCAGCGGAGGCCCAAAGAAATGCTCCAAATGCATGTCTTTGTAATGTGGAAGGAAACCGGAGCACCTGGAGGAAACCCACACTAACGCAGGGAGGACTTGCAGACTCCACACACAAGGCACCCCAGCCGAGAATAGAACCGGAGAACCTATTGCTGTGAAGCTACAACACTACCGCTGCAACACTGCGCTGTCCGTTATTTTATCTTTTCTACCTACCCAGTTAACTTTTTCACCTTCTGTTTGCTTTTACTATCTCTCTCCCTTTATACTTGTGTTCTTCCCTACCATTGTTAGTAGTTTTTCTGTTTAAACACTGTTGCAGTCAGATATTTCTCTCTTGTGAGTGTCTGCAGACTACCGTCGTACCTCGTGGCATCTGTTCTGCCATCATTGGTAGCGCTATCCCTTTACGGCCTACCTCTTGAGTAGTTCCGGCCTGCCATTGTTGGTAGCCTTTATCCCTCAATTATTTCCAGCAAGTATGTAAGTGTTTTTCTGCAAGTTGATATTTATTACTAGTCAACATGGCAGATAAGTAAAGGCATGACTGGTTTTAAACAGTGTCATAAATGCAGAAGAAAAATGCCCAGTTCTGATGGGCATTTGTTTTGTCTACTGCTTGGGCCTGGTGCATTTACAAGAGGATTGAGCTGTTTGCCAAGCCTTTAGTTACCGGGCCCTCATAGAAAGGAAGAAAAAACTTATTTTGGAAGGACTGATTAAGACATCCAAATCTAATGAGTCTTCGCCGCCTTCCTCTAAAATCAAAAATGGAAAGGAGTCTCTGTGCTGGCTTCCCCTTTAGCTTTGGCACACAAGTGACCTAAATCTTTGGTTTCCACACACTGGAGAAGTAAAGTGCCAAGAAACCTATGGTACCGACTTCATTGGCACTGAAAGTGGCAGTCAGTTCTGCACCAGAGGTTTCTGTGCAGATCACCATGGCACTGACTTCATATGACTTCATCTCCATCTGTGCCAATCACTTCTGTGGTGCCATCCATAATTTTGGAACCAGTTCCTTCTACATTGGCGTTAGTAACTTTGGAACCAGGTTTTATTTTAGTTCTCAGGAGTAAGTATTCCCGATCCCTTTGGGACACCTTTCACGGCCCTTTTTAGTGAGACTAGAATCCCCCTCAGCATTCCCTGTCTATTTCTCTAGGAGTCTGACCAAAGTCTACAATGTGAGGTTGATGGACCACACCATCGCTAGGGGTCTTGCAGTTTCTTCCCAGGTTTCACTCCCTTCTGGAGATGGGACTTTCTGTCCAAGGACTCCACCAGACATTCCTCCTCTAATCTCCACTGAGGTGTTTGAGACCATGACTCTGATTTCCCCAGTTCCGGCTGTTCTGGTGCCGACAACTTTTATGCCTTCAGCTTCAGTGTCTGCCCTGAGTTACTTGGTTCCTTTGGAACTGATGGACTCCTGGCTGGGGTTGTAGTTCCACTGCCTTGTTTGTGGGGTCGTCCTCTGTTTTGACCTTGGTGGTGTTCTCAGAGCAGGTTGGGACCATGGTTCCAAGGTTGTCCTTCGTGGTTTTGTATTCCCATCCATCTTTGGGAGGGACATGCCTTCCAGGTCATGGAGAGGGCCTTGACCTCTGCAGATTCTCAGCTGGTTCCTTCCCAGTTTTAGCATTTTCCTGGGACTTTGTCTCGTCCAGAGCTTCCTCCAACCTCCACGCTGGGACAGTGAGCATCAAAGCTGCAGGATACCTCTGCAAAAGGGCCTTACCTCTTCTCCACAGCATTTCAGAATACACTGCAAAATTGTATGTTTTAATGGTTATGGCACCATGAAAACATACAATTTTGCAGTGTATTCTATGGCTCCTTTGTGGGGGTTTTTTTCTCCAGTTTCACTGTGGAGGTGCCCCGGAAAAGTATGTGCAAGAGGAAACCCCTAGATTCCCAAGAGGAATCCGTCAAGGAGGGCACATGCTTCGATGACTGGGAGGGATCCCCCTGGTCACCCCAGAAGGCATCTTCTTTGGAGACTTACTTGAAATATTAAAGCAGAGGGGTGGCTGGAAGCCTGAAGACCACCCCCTCAGAGGAGTCTGTGTACCTGCAAGCTTTCATTGCTCACCCATCTACCTTTTGGGTGGCCCTGCCTGCTTGGCTCTCATTAAGTTTATCATACAGCAGGCATGGAAGGCTCCTGATTCTGTAGAGCTAACCCACAGGCAACCAGACAAAATTATTTTGGCGCCAGAGGACCATCAATATTGAGCCAAGGGTTTAGTAGTAGATGCCATGGTGGTTGCAGCAGCCACAAAGAAGGAACTTGCAGAATTTTCCACTGTTCATCCCCCTAACCGAGAGTCCAGGGTGATGGACAGGTTTGGGAAGCGGGTGTACTCTTCAACGTTAAACCTTCGTTTTACAGTCTCTGAAATTTATGGCACACTTCACCAGACTCCAGAGGGATCTAATCAAGAAGTGCTCAGATATGCTTGCAGGACCTGTATAGGAGGAGGCACAGGATAAAATAATCTCCCAGCTTGCCATCCTGGAATCTGTTTTTAACTTGTCCATGAGACTCGTGTATGCACTTGAAGGATGACTAGGGCAGTGGGTTCTGGCATAGACATAAGGAGGCATGCCTGGATGTATTTGTATGAATTTGCAGAGCCATTTAAGTCTTGGTTTGTCAATGCTCCATTTGATGGATCGGCCCTTTTTTTGGCCCAAAGTTTAGGGATACCTTGGCCAGCTGTGAAAAGAATGGAAAGACCCTGTCTGCAGTGGCTGTATGTTTCTCTGCTCCCCAACACTCTTACTCCAGGATGCAGAGGAGTGGAAAAATGTGGTTCAGAAAATCCCAAGGGTCTTTTCAGGACACGTGGCAGTGGCTCCCCTCGGGGCAGGGGGCGGAGCTCCAGTGGAAGACACCAACCTCGTGGCAGAAATGGCTTGCAAAATAAGGGTTCCAGAGATTTCTAATGGAATCCCTACCAGTGCTCCTGAAGGGAGGCCCGAGTTGCTTATCTCTGGAGGCAGTCTCAGGGTTAGACTCTCCTTGCACTCAGTAGCCTGGCGACAAATACTTGGGTGCCAAGGATAATTCCCAGAGGATACTATATTCCCTTCATTCTCACCCCAAGGATGGGAAGAATCCCCAATGGTTCACCCACTCAGATGGAGCAGGCAGCTCAGGAAATTTAAAGGTTGCTAGAAAAAAAATCAAGAAGTCCCATCAGACCAGTTAGGATCCGGATTCTACTGAAGGTTCCTTTTGGTGCCAAAAAAGACAGGGGACTGGAGACAAGTTTTGGATCTCAGCCTTTTGAACAGGTTTGGTCAGCAGACAAAATTACGGATGGTCATGGTTCAGTCTGCTGTTCCCTTCTTAGGGATGGACGATTAGATGTTCTGTGTAGACCTCCAGGATGCATATTACCGCACAAAAATGGTCAAGTGCTCCAGAAGATTCCTCTGCTTCCAGCTGGGGTCAGTCACTGTCAGTACGGAGCTCTGTACTTCAGTCTCACCACATACCCCCCCACCCCCCTTCGGGATTAGGCAGCACGGATTCAATGTTTCCATATTTAGATGACTGACTTGTCACCACTCCCACCAATGATCTACTAGAACAGACAAGAGATTTTATTCTACATACTATGTCTAGGTATCACGGTGAATCATACGAAATCCCAGCAAAGTTCAACTCCGCTCTTGAAGTTTATAGGAGCCAGCCTGAATACAACCTCTTGCATAGCTTCCCTTCCTCTTCACAGATTGCAAAAGATAAGGTCCCAGATGAGTTATTCTCTCAAATGACAATGTATCTGCTCTATTAGTTTTACAAGCTCTAGGATCCATGGCAGTGGCCATCACACTGGTTCCACTAGCAAGATTTCACATGACTTCTGCAGTGGCTTCTAGCCTCCCAATGGTTCGCCCTCGCTCATCCCTTGACCCATCTCATTCGAAGGACTTGTCCTGATGGATGGAATCAGAGGAAATTCTCTTAGGCCAACCCTTTGTTTCACCCCAACCCAAGGCCATAGTGACCATGGACGCCTCCCAGATGGGGTGAGGGGACATTATCTGGGCAGAACAGCCCACTTGGCCCCCGACGGAGGCCGATCTGCATGGCAGTGTTCTAGAGCCGAGGACAGAGCTGTTGGTTCCAAGACTTACAAGCTGCCCCTGCCTGGAGGAACAATTGCGATTCAATCAGACAATGTCTAGTCTGGTAAATCAGCAAACAGTGTGGAACCAAGACTTACCCCTTGTGTCAAGAAGCTTAGAGTATGGCAATGGGTGATCTCTTCCAACCACTTTCTGTTAGCAATGCACATCCCAGGGAGCTTGAACATGATAGCAGACAAGCTGAGCAAATGCATCCCCCTGCCTCATGAGTGGTCTTTCAATCCTAGAGTGGCGAAGGAGATTTTCCATCGCTGGGGCCAGCCTTGCTGCGACCTATTTGCATCACCCCTGAACAGCAAGTGCCCCAGCTACTTTGCCCTAATCCCCCCTCAGTGAGAATCCCCGAGAGACGCTGTCCTTCACTATTGGCCCTTAGGACTGCTCTGTGCCCCCCCCCCCATTTCACTAATACCTCACTTCCTGAAGAAAGGTGATTTTCATTGCTCCAGTCTGGCCTTGGCAAGTTTGGTTCCCCTTTCTTTGGCCTCACCTAATTCACTGTCCATGGACAATGGACCCAGATCCAGACATCTTATCCCATCCACAGGAACTAGTCCACACCAATCAAAAACCCCAAGCTTACATCTTGGATCCTCCAATTCCGTTGATCTCCTGGCAAAATAATCTATCCTCTCCAGTTTGAAAAATTTGTTTCCCATAAGCCTTCCACTAGGAAGCTTTACCACAGTAAGTGGAAAAGATTTTCTATTTGGGCAAGTGATAATGGTATTGATCCCTTTTTGGCACCAGTAGAAAAGGTTTTAGAATTCTTGGCTATGCTTTTCAAACAGACAGCTGCTGCTGCTATCAAAGTTTAATTAGATGCTATTTCCAACTTCCATGATGGCTTTGAAGAGCATTCGTTAATCTCCTATAGGTTGTGTAATGTTTTTATGAAAGGAACCTTGAGGTTGAATTCACCTTATGGTGACCCTCTTGTTCCCTGGGATCTTAATATGGTTCTACAGTCCTTGGTCCATTCCCCTTTTGAGCAGGCAGCTACTTGTGAGTTGTAGTTCCTTTTATGGAAGATCATTTTTTTGGTATCAGTTACGTCCGCCAGAATAATTTCAGAGATTCATGCGTTATCGTCAAAACCTCTGTATTTGATTTTTCATAAGAGCAGGGTGTCACTAAGAATCAACCCTTCCTTTCTTCCAAAGTAGTATCAGAAACTAACATCTATTGATTTACTGGTGGTCTTCCCTCATTTTTGTAACAATGGTGAATATTGTTTACACTTACTAGATGTTCACAGGCTGCTTTTTTTTTTCTCAGCAGAACTAAGGAATTTAGGAAGTCGGACCAGTTATTTGTCTTCTCCACAGGTCCATCCATGGGTAAACCAATTTCAAAGGTCACTTTAAGTGCTTAAGGGAATGTATAAGTTTCATCAACAATAAGAAAAACTTTCAATTACCAGCCCCAGTGAGAGTGCATTCTACTAGGGCAATAGTCATGTGTGCTGTTTTTCACTCAAAGGCTTCCATGAATGAAATATGTGCAGCAACAATCTGGGCTACTCCACATACTTTCATTACAAATTAAATCTGGTCTCCAGGGGAAGTGTCTTTTGGCTCTCTGGTGCTCAGGAATATCCTTCCATAAGGCCTTCCAAGATGCAAGGTAGCTGGGGAGTCTGTCCCATACGTCAAGGATAAATGAAGATTGACAACATCAGATAAAGAAGTTATGTGCTTACCATAACGTTCCAGCTGTGTTGTCAATCTTCATTTATCCTGGACACCCTGCCCTCCTTTACACTCCTTGGAGGAGCGGAGTCTAGTCCTGGTTATCTGTCAAATGTGACCTTGGACATGGCCTTTTCAGTTGTTATAAGACTTTTTCCTGTCTTCCTAATTTATAGCTGCAAACTCAATCTGAGGTAAACTAGAGAAGGGCATTTTGGATAGGGACTTGGCTTCGAAAGTTTTTGGTTCTCGAGCCGTTATAATGGCTGAGCTGGTCACAAGAGTCTGAACAGAGTCCCTTATGTCCAGGATAAATGAAACTCGACAACACAGATGGAAAGTTATTGTAAGTACATGACTTTTTCCCCCAAACTCTGTGACAGTCTTGTGTAGTGGTAGCCCTTAGTCTGAACTTGATGAGTATTGATTTGTTTCCCTTATGTGCTCTTTCAAAAATTTTGGAAAAATGTGCATGTTTAGGTTTATCAATACATAATGCTTAACACTGATGCACTCAAAATTTCATTCTAGTCATGGCCCTGACAAAGCTGCCTTGACTATGCAGTGTGCAAGCATGTTAAAAAGTATGCATTTTTATTTGTTAATTGGGGTAGAATACAAAGCCAGATGAACCTTTTAAAGGTTCATCCCAGGGCAGGAACAGTCCAGAAGTAACCATCTTACTTGTTTGAGCCAGCTGTATTTTGAGTAACAGAAACCTTTCTACGGATAGTTTTGTATTTTTAGATATGTAAGTTAAGTTAATGTTGTGAAGATTTATGTACATTTACAGGTTATAAGTTTACTGGTGCTTTAGCTCGACGTTTTTACCTAGCCTTTGAGCTGATAAATAGCGAAAAGGCTGGGTAGATAAGGCAGATGACAATTTAGTGATCAATTGAGATGCAGAGAAGCAAAAAAAAGAAGGGAGTGGAAGGAACATTTATACAGAAGTACAGAAGAATTTTTGTGGAGGAGTAAAAGGGAGAATTTGTTTTTTCTCTCAGCTGTGGTATTGTCAATACTGAGCCCCTAGACTTATCAAACACCATTTATATTTTCAACCACAACTCTAAGCACTCTGCCTGGTGTTGGACTAAGTACTACCTGTCTTCAGCTACCTGAAACCTCGTGGTGTAAGGGGAAATATTAGCCCTTCCCTTTGGGGGAGGGGGGTTCCCCACGCAGTTATTTTCTTGGCTTATCACTCATGTTTTCAGTTGTGTGAATGGCATAGGAACATTTGCGGTGCTGCCAGTTTCGTAGTACACATCTGACTTCAGTGTATAGTATATATTGTATAGTCAGTACTTCAGTGTGTGTTAAACACTCTTCACATCTGGTTATCAAGTGTCAATCAGCCTCAAAACAAAATGCATGGTGCTAGGATACATAGGTCAACCTCTTAAGAGACAAATGTGGAACACAGACCCTAGCAATGTGTGACAGTCAAAATGTGGAACACCCTATTTTGGCACAACGTGAACAAATACCATTTCCGTGGGGTCTGGTTGAAGTGAACTTTCTGGCAAAAATGAAATGCTGTACATCTGTAAAATTCAATAAAAAGCGATGCACTTGATTCAAATGATATAAGCCATACAAATTACTCCATTCATATAAACTCTTTTTTTTTTTTTGTTTGCACATCCTTTCCGGGTGGCCGTGGTGGAGTATTTAGCATTGCCACCTCACAGCAAGAGGTTCTCCGGTTCGATTCTCTGCTGGGATGCCTTCTGTGTGGAGTCTGCATGTCATCCTTGTGGTCACATGGGTTTCCTCACAAATCCCAAAGACATGCTGTAGGTGGACTGGACACTCTAAATTGGCCTTAGACGTGTGTGTGCGCGCGTTCTGTGGAAGGTTGGGCGCTGGGCTGGCAACTCGACACTGTAAAAATCCACTGCCAATCATGAGCGAACAGGTGATCCCTAACCGGGAAAGGCTGAAAGAAGATCCTTTCCTTCAATGAAGTTTTCATACTCATTTTCTAAATAAAAGTCCAGCAACATGCAAATAGCTTATAAAAACATTGGAAATGCAAAGGATTACTGAAATGAAGAAATTCTGATCACACACAGGATCACTCACTACCAAATGAAACCTGTACACCTAACGATGACAGTGTCCTGCATACTCAGACATGCAATTACTAAAATATCAGAATAGGCAAGATGCAACTGGAATAAAGAAACTCTGATAATAGGTGTAGGAGTGACAGGGTGAACAAATAAGCAGTCTTTGCAAACAAATTATCAAAGCAATGCTAATTTATGGACTTTGTCAGATTCCTACCCTAAGTTAAGAATGGATGTCCATTCCCTTCAAGATGGTGAAAACATTAAATATTTAGAGACATTATGAAAAAGGAGATCTACAGAACCCCCATTCCACAATCAATACATTTGCACCCTTTCCCTAGCAAGGAAGATATTTATATTGTTTACTTGCAGCTTCTTACTGTTGACCCAATGCCCACCACACTTGTAAACGTGCTTTGTTAGCACCCAGCTGCAAAAAAAAAAAAAAAAAATTGCTAGCCAAAGTACAACACGTTTCAGATAGTTAATTCCCCATATGTCTGCAAGAAATGTTTAGCAAAACGCATTGTTTGGCACAGCAAAATGATAACTCCATTTCTGTAATTTGCACATAACTTGTCTAACTTCAGGATAGAACTACTTGAAGTTTTCACCAATAATCCAACCAACGTTTCTTTTCCACCTTTGACAAATTATTCTGGGGTCAGGAATAAAAACAAAATCACAAAGTCAATCATGTCCACTCCACACCACTAAATACAGTAACAGCAGTTTGCGGACAGTCACAAAAGCAGCAGTTGCTCAGCAGCCCAATAGTACTGCCACAACCTTCCCCCTTTGCTCAAACTCGTATAGAAAACTAGAAAAGAAAATCTCACACAACCCTTTTGAAAAATGTGACCAGGACCACAATGTGCCTACAGGTCAGAGGGTACAGTACCCTAGCTGCTGCAATACACGGCTGATGGTGCTGATTGAAAGCTCAATGTCCAGCTAGTTCTTTTAGCTTGCTATCCTTACTCATAGGTGATTATCAAAACAGAGCTTCCTCGTTCATTGAAAACACATGTCTGCTAATACAAACTGCAAGGCAAGTACTCTTCAGCATCTTGCGATACCGTATTGCAGTAGTGGGAAAACTGTAGTGGCAAAGAATTTGATGACGTATGCATCCTCATTGGCTGCCTTTGCGTTTAGAGTATCAGAGTGGCTCATAAACTACTGTGCCAATTGGCTGTAATTGCAGTTTGAGCCAATCAAAAAATGCAAAGCGGAGCCATGACTGTTTTGTGCGGAACAGTGGAACAGTAGTCTTGGCAATATTAAATGCTGAGTATTCCGCACAATCCAGAGCACTTGGTTGGTAAGCTTGGATATGCACTAGCCTCCTTTCTACGTGCTCCAGATTTGTTCATTACTTCCATATTGTAGGCACGTATTTAAGCTATGAAATCTCCTAAGCTGTTTGAGGTAATCTTACACTGGCCTTCTTATAAAGTCTGTCAGTTTTTGTAATAAGGCTTTTATGTACTACACAAGGCCTGAGCTTTTATGATTGACTGTATAAGGACAGGTAGAGGTCAAACGTTCCTGCTTTCTAGTCTCCTGAAAGTTTCTGTATTCCATGCTTCTAACAACAAGCACATAAATGAGTATGATTTAAGATGCTTGCTCATGTTGAAGCTATACTTTTGTATTCTTAGTGTTGCAAAGCCTTTGTGAAGTTTACCTGGCTACCATCGCCTAATTGTGGTGTCTTAGTACTGTACTCCAGTAAATGCCAGTCTTTGAAATACTCTTGTAGTATACCCCACTCTTAGACCTTTGCTGTTCACTGATACTTCAGCATAAAGCAGTCCATCTGCCAACAGGCAAGGAGATGGCATAAAATGTCTACATAGCACCAAGGTACGAACTTTCTCTCAACATAATTTTCTCCAAGTAAAACTTCCAGATGTCTGTCAAGCAACTCCTACGCATTTGCACTTATAGCTTTGAGGTTGCTTGACATGGCTAAATATTTGCAAGCATTCCTTTATTTTTCATTTTAAATCACACACCTGTTGTACTTCCTCATGCATCCCTGTTTCCTTTTTTCTGTCTTCACCAGTTCTCTTTTTTTTTACACTGAGATCTTATTCATTTAATTTGTATTTCCTCAGTTTAGTCCTGTTCTAGCAGCTGTCGAGACTAATTCCTGGTGAAATTACTCTACCCTCCCTGTTGTCCTACCTTCCCACTCTTCTACCATACTTCCATTTCAAGCCATTGCTGCTGTTCAGTTACTCCTCTTGGGTACTTTTTCCATGAGGTATGCAGGACAACACATTAGTTGAGCTAGCATTCTGCACCCCCCCCCCATCTCTCTCCATTTGGCTTTGAACTCATTCTTTCTTGTGTAACCATGAAGGGGGGGAGGTTCCCACATCCCTCACCACCAGTGAGAGTAAGGAATTTTGAATTCTGACACACTCTGCACCTTGAGAATCTTGCTTGAGGTGAGTGAGCACAATTACACATGTATGCTGATCTTTGGCTATAGCGCTGTGTACTTTTTGGTGTGTTTATGCACACACATGACCTGTACTATTGCTGCAGTTGACCTCTGACTGCTAAATGCCAGAGGTCAGTACGGCAGAGAGTTGCTCCACTTTACTTCCCTGAAATAGGTAAGCTAACAGCAGCAGCTCATTCCAACTATCTTTGTCCAACTCCTGCAGTGCTCAAGTCAATACTTGAGTTTGGGTCAGCTAGGTTGCAGTTTGGCTATATACAGGGATAAAACCCCATGACCTATTTTTGGTAATTCTAATCTTCCCAGCATCCAGATGTTTGTGTTTCACTGTTGCAGTCCTAACTAATGGGTTATCCGGCTCCCGGTAGCCTTTGATCGGCTAGAATACCAAAGGTAAGTAAATATGACCTCGGCTGTCTGTTGTAAAGGACGTCAGAACGTCCGATACAAAAGGAGAGGCAGCCGACGTCACTTCCTCAGTCTTCCTAGCCGCTGAGCCCGAAGCAGAAGCAATTTTGCACGAGTGCCAGTTGGCCGTTTACCTTTTTGGTTTCAGACTACAAAGTTGAAGTCAACTATGGCTAAGTAGTGGAGTGTGGCCTAAGTTTGTCGGTATGGCGTCCGCTGGTCTTCAGGCTTCAGATATTCCTAAGAAGCGTAAGGATAAGGACCGCGACAGGCTTCAGAGGGTCAAGTCTTCCGATGATAAGTTGGTCGTCAGTCCAGCGGTAGCCAGTGAGGTGCCTTTGCAGCCCCTGCAGTTTGCAGATTTTCAACCGCAGGCCTCTGAGATCTTTTCAGAGTCCCCCAAGCGTCCGGCTTCCATTTTGTCTTCTGACCTTCCACGTGTCACCTCTTTAGCTGGATCCGGAGCCGCTAAGCTGGCGCCGGTTTCAGAGTCCTCCATTCTTCGTTCTGACAGCAGGCTCATACAGACAACCTCTATCACGACTTCTGCGGTGGCCAAGCCTCCCGAGTCATTCAGACTTGCAGGTAAATTCTCCAGTCATAAGCCTGTGAAGAAACTGGCTCCAGCTTCCTCACGTTCCCCTCAATGTCAAATGGTTAAAATGACTAATGATCTTTTGACTCCACAGCCTCCTCCTTCAAAAAGGGGTAGGGATGTCTCTCCAGAAGTTTTGTCATATTCAGGTTCTGATACTTCTAGCATTTCTGCTGATGGAGGAAGTTTCTCAGGTTTCTCAGGTTTTTTTCTCCTTTTGAGAATTCAGATGTAGAGGAATCCATTCCTTCTGCTTCTTCAGAGGATTTCTCTTTTGGTGATACTTTGAATACTCTTAGGGTGGATTTTAAATAGGTAAGTCAGGATTATCCCCAGTCTAAAAAAAGGATCAGGGAGTTCGATTTGCCTCAGCATAAGCCTCTGGCTATTCAGTGTTGGAAGTGGTTGATGTTTTTCTGGAAAATTCCTGGACTCCGAATTCTGTTCCTCCTGCTCCCAGGAAACCTGACGGGTACTATAGAGTCCCTGATTCTCATTTGTTTCTTTTTAGGAATCCGCTAGCTGACCTAGAGGTTGTTTCTCAAGGGCCTAAAGGAGTTAAGGCCACTGTTACCAAAAATTCCTGTTCTTCCGACAGGGAATCTAGGAACCTAGACAGGTGGGGTAAAAAAGTGTATACCTCTGCCACCCTTGCTATTAGGTTTACTAACTGTCTTTTTCATATGCTTAAGTATCAGCAGCACACCTTGGAGGCTATCCAGTCAGATTGCAAGTGTGCCTCTTAAAATTCCTGTTCTTCCGACAGGGAATCTAGGAACCTAGACAGGTGGGGTAAAAAAGTGTATACCTCTGCCACCCTTGCTATTAGGTTTACTAACTGTCTTTTTCATATGCTTAAGTATCAGCAGCACACCTTGGAGGCTATCCAGTCAGATTGCAAGTGTGCCTCTTTTGGCAGAGAGTAAGGATATGCAGGATTTGCTGAATTCTGCCAGTCTTGTCAATAAACATTCATTGCATTGTGGTTGACATTCTAGAAGCTTCCTGCAGCGCGACTGCTACTGAATCTGTTATCAGAACGCATGCTTGGCTCAGGGAACAACCCCTTCCAGAGCCTCTAAAGTCTGCTTTTAGATGTACCTTTACATAAGGACAGTATTTTTGGCAGCAAAGCAGAGGAAGTGCTCTAAAAGATGGAGGATAAGACTAAGTCTATGCAAACAGACTTTCTGCTAGTTCAACCTCCTCGCTTCAGCAGGGAGTACCCTTCTAAGAGTTGGATGTTTCCTGATACCAGCAGACAGAACCATTCTAGGACTAGAGGTTACAAATTTTCTAGGGGCCAGGTGGCTACCCCTCAAAGGTCTAAGCGATGGCATGCTTCCTCTTCTAAGGTGGGAAGTTCTAATCCTACACCTCAATCCAAGCATTCTCAATGACTCTGTCCAACTTCTGCCTGCTCCTGCTTGCCCGGAGTTTCCTTTAGGGGGAGGGTTGGTCATTTTTACAAATGTCTGGGCCACCATCACAGACTACAAATGGGTACTCAGAACTGTATCCCTAGGGCACAGGTTTTCTTTCCACACCTATCTGGTGCCCAAAGGATTCCCGGACACTTCTCCAAACTGAAGGGCAGAAGTAGAAAAGCAAAATTTGTCTATTACATCTGGGAGCAATAGAATCAGTTCCTGCTTAGCAGGTAGGCCAGGGCCTCTATTCCAGACTTTTCTTGGTACCAAAAACAGAAGGCACCTGGTATCCTATCCTAGATCTATACATTCTGAACTCTTTCTTGGTAATTGCAACGTTCAAAATGCTCACTCTGCATCAGTTGCTACCAATGTTAGACAAGGACTCCTGGCTAACTTTGGATCTCAAAGAAGCATATCTGCACATCCCTATCAGAGAAAGTTGCAGGCAATACCTTTGTTTCGGTGGGCAAGGAACATTATCAATTCTCTGCGCTGCCCTTTGGCTTATCTATTGCTTCCAGACTTTTCACAAAGTACCTGGCCACAGTCATTGTTTTTTGCAGGCAGAAGAAAATTCTGATTTATCCATACTTGGACAACTGTCTAATTCAAGCAAATTCTCTGAAACAGCTGTTAAAGGATCTGGAATTTGTAAAGACTCTTCTCTCTTCCCTGGGTTACACTCAACGAGTAAAAATCAAAAATGGTCCAACCGAGGAAAACATTCCTGGGAGCGAGTCTGAACACAGCCGCCCAGATATATCTCAACCAGGAGAAGCAAGCAACTCTTTCAGTTTACTTCAAGTATTTGGCAAGCCTGTCCCAGCTCCCTGCAAGGAAATACCTGCATGCTCTGGGATTCTTAGCCTCTTGCATTCTCATGATTCCATATGCAAGACTGCATATGAGGAAATTGCAATGGAACCTCAAGAACCTTTGGTATCCACACACAGGACCTGGATATAATTCCTCTGCTTCCATGTCTGCAGGCAGAGTTTCTATGGTGGGCGACAGCCTGTGTACAAAACAAAGGCATGCCTTTTCGCCCACCACCTGCAACACAAGTTCTTACAACAGACTCATCGGACTATGCCTAAGGAGCTCATCTGGATGGGAGATGCATACAGGGACGTTGGAACGCCCAGCAGATGCACTTGCAGATAAACCTGAAGGAGTTGATTGCAGTTCAGCAGGCCTTACTGGCTTTCGGGCATCTTCTTTCTCCAGGAACTCTGTCAGAACAGACTACACCACAGTCATGTGGTACATCAACAAACAGGGAGGGACTCATTCTTACCCCTGTGCAGACAGAGCATGATTCTCTGGTCCACAGCAGTATCCTTGGGCATGCATTTCCTAGCTCAGTTTCTTCCAGGGAGACTCCATGTTTTGGCAGACCAGTTGAGCAGACAGACCCTGGATCCTCAAGTGGCAACTGAACAGAGCAGCCTTTTACAGCATCATTCAATGCTGGGGCACTCCTCAGGTGGCTCTTTTCTCCTCCCCAGACAACCATCTTCTACCACTTTTTTGCACCAGACAGCATCACAGCAAGGCCTGGAGAGTGGATGCTCTCTCCTTCCCTTGGACGCTACTGTCAGTTTATGCCTTCCCTCATCTTCCCAGAGTATTATTGAAGATCAGGTACGAAAGGCCAAGGACCGTTCTCATATCTTCAGACTGGCCCAAACAGCATTGGTATCCACTGCTTTGCAGTCTCTCCCAATTTCCTTCTTGGCGTCTTCCACTGAAACCAGATCTTTTGGTTCAGGAAGGGGGAAACATTCTACATCCTCATCTTCAGTCTGTCCATTTGGCAACATGGCTCATTGTGTGAATCAATCCATTTCTTCTTCCCTTTCCCAGCAGGTGGTTAACGTACTTTGGGAGGCCAGGAGGTCTAGCACTAGGAAGTCCTACGCTGGCAAATGGGAACAATTTTCTCATTGGATGCAGGCTAGAGGGGAATCTTCTCTGCTATCCTTCCTCTGATCCTGGAATACCTGGCTGATTTGCTTCAGGGTGGTCTTTTTTCTCTGTCAAGAACCATACTTCCGCCATTTCTGCTCATTGTTCTTTTGAACAACCCATTTTTTTCTCATCCCCTGATGAAAATGTTTCTCAGGGGTGCATGCAACTTGAAACCTCCCAGAAGAGCACCTACTCCAGCCTGGGATCGTAATTTTGTTTTAGAGAAACTCACTCTTCCTCCTCTTGAGCCAGCTGTCAATGCAGATTTTAAAGTTTCTCTCTCGGAAAACTGCCTTCCTCTTGGCTATAACTTCAGCAAGGCGAGTTTTGGAGCTGCAAGCTTTGGCTCTGGAGCCTTTTTTTATTTTCCATGCAGATAGTGTCTCTCTCAGAACCAATCACTCTTATGCCTAAGGTGGTTTCTAGCCTGACTCTTAATCAGTCTATACACCTTCCTACTTTAATCCTCGAAATACAGGTGAAAGGATCCTGCATTCTCTTGATGTGCACAGACAGTTCAGGTTTTACCTGGACAGGACTAAAGACCTTCGGAAAATCAATACAGCCATTAGTTTTGCCCCTGGAACTCCGGGCAAAACTCTCTCTAAGCAAACCATTTCTAAATGGATTGCACATTGTATTACTTTTTGTTCCTTTCATGGCAAGCTTCCTCCTCAAGTGGTTAGGACCCACTCCACAAGAGCAACTTCCACATCTGCAGCCTTTTTAAGGGGTTTCCCTACTAAAGACATTTTAGAGGCTGTCACATGGTCTTCTGTTCACACTTTCACAAAACATTATAATTTTGCCTTTTTTTTTCTAGAGCCAGGGCAGGGTTTGCCACTGCTGTTCTGCAGGGCATTCTCTCCAATCCTTGATTCTGTTGGTACCTCCTTCCTTTTCTCTGGGCTTTGGTAATCCAACCCATTGGTTAGGATTACAACAAAAACACGAACATAGTGCAGTTGTGTACACTTACCATAAATGTAGATGTTTGAGTGTATTCACTGTTGCAGTCCTAGTTTCCCTCCCTCCTTCCCCCTTTTTTGGTGCTCTCCTTTCCTAAGGCGTAGGCTGAATCTGGCTTACTTCATCAAAGTTACTTTATTTTTGGTTTGTTTTCTTGGGGCCCCTGACTGTTATGGCAAAAACGACTGAGGAAGTGACGTCTGCTGCCTCCTTTTGTATCGGACGTTCTAACGTCCTTTACAACCGATGACAGCCAATGTCATATTTACTTACCTTTGGTATTCTGGCCGAATGAGGGCTACCAGGAGCCGAATAACACATTGGTTAGGACTGCAACAGTGAATACACTCTAACATCTACATTTATGTTAAGTGTACACAGCTGTACTTTATATTGTATAAATGCCCATTATTCTAACATACAGTGGATATAAAAAGTTTACACACTCCTGTTAAAATGCCAGGTTTTTGTAATATAAAAAAATGAGACCACAATAAATCATTTCAAAACTTTTTCCATCTTTAATGTGACCTATAAACCTGTATAACTCGTATTGAAAAAAGCAAAGCAATCTGTTAGGGGAAAATATATAAAAAATAAAAAAATTGTACAATAAGCTGGTTGCATAAGTGTGTACACCCTTAAACTAGTACTTTTGTTGAAGCACCTTTTGATTTAATTGCAGCATTGTCATCTTGAGTAGGAGTCTATCTGCATGGAACATCTTGACTTTGCAATATCTGCCCACTCTTCCTTGCAAAAGCACTCCAAATATTTCAGATTGCGAGGACATCTCTTGTGCACAGTCCTCTTCAGGTCACACCCCACAGATTTTCTGTTGGATTTAGGTCTAGGCTCTGGCTGGGCCACTCCAAAACTTAAATTTTTTTCTGGTGAGGTCATTCTTTTGTTTATTTGGATGTATGCTTGGGGTCATTGTCGTTGAAAGGTGAAATGCCTTTTCATCTTCAGCTTTCTAGCAGACTCCTGAAGGTTTTGGGCCATAAGTGACTGGTATTTGGAACTGTTTGTAATTTCCTCCACCTTGACTAAAGCCCCGTTTCCAGCTGAAGAAAAGCAACCCCAAAGCTTGATACTGCCACCACCACGCTTCACTGTGGGGATGGTGCTCTTTTGGTGATGCAAACTTTTTGCTCCAAACGTACCTTTTGGAATTGTGGCCAAAAAGTTCTAGGTTGGTCTCGTCAGAGCATAACACATTTTCCCACATGCTTTTGAGAGACTTGATGTATTATTTTGCAAATTTTAGCCAGGCCTGGATGTTTTTCTTCCGTCTTGCAACTCTACCCCATAGCACAGACATATGGAGAATACAGGAGATTGTTGTCACATGTACACAACCAGTATTTTCCAGAAATTCCTGCTGCTCCTTCAGTGTTGCTGTAGGTCTCTCGGCAGCCTCCCTGACCAGTTTTCATCTTTTCATCAAATTTGGAGGGATGTCCAATTCTTTACAATGTCAATGTTGTGCCATATTTTCTCCACTTTTTGATGACTGCCTTCACTGTGTTCCATGGTACATCCAATGTTGTGGAAATTTTTTTGTACCCTTCTCCTAACTGATACCATTCAACAATAAGATCCCTTTGATGCTTTGTAAGTGCTCTGTGAACCATGGCTTTTACTGTAGCAGGCAACTGAGTAAATGTCAGGAAAATTCTACTAGGACAGCTGAACTTTATTTGGGGTTAATCAGTCTCTAATTGATGAAAGGTGTGTACTCAAGAAGACCGAAATGTTGTAATTCAATCAAAAGGCGCTTCAAAGTATTTAAGGGTGTGCACACTTATGTAACCAGCTTATTGTACATTAACAGATTTGTTTTTCAGTTGTATTGTACAGGTCACATTAAAGGTGGGAAAAGTTATGGTTTTGTGATCTCATTTTTATATCACAAAACTGGCATTTTAACAGGGGTTGTGTACACTTTTATATCCACTGTACATCTGTATCTGTGCTTCATCTTCACTGGGCATGCTGTGTTCATGCGGTTTACCTACATCTACCAACACTGTTCTTTGTAAACCCAACTTTTTTGTAATATTTCTAATCTTTTTGCATTTAGTTTTTATCAGATTCCTATCTGTGTTCACTTGTGGTCTCTGTTCATACTTTGCCATTATGAATGTTCATTTCCCTGGGCTGTGCCTGTAAATGGTCAATTTTCATCAGTGCAGTAGCCCTGTAAGAAAATAATTGCACTGATTTTACTGATTAAACATCACTTGATGTATTTGCTGTTCTTTGACTCACTAGTGCCTTAAGCTGGAGTCTGAGTTCACTGTGTACTGTGAAATAGTGCAATGCCTCCCTTTATCAGTGTAACAAAGTGGAGTTAATATAAATTTATAGTTGACATTGGTTTTCTTCATAACCATAGTATTCTCGGTATTCCTAAATGTGTTCTCATTTGTGTTTGTATAAATAGTATGTTTGACAGTAGACTGTGTAATGGTTTTGGTTGGTGCTAGTGTAGAAATCCACCATCTATAGCTTACATTCTGTAAAATGAAAGTGTATTCTCATTGATCATGATGTATTTAATTTTAATGTTCATTAGAATATCCGGGACAGAGGAGAATGGGAGTAATTATACTAATTGCTAGAGGGCTCCAATAGCAATAGAGGAGGGAAAAAAAACAATGTTAGATTTGTGGTAGTAATGGGCTGTTGGCAAGGAAGGAGGATTACAATGGCATGTATTTGTATTCCACTGAAAACTGTTATGAAAGTAAGGACATTTTGGGAGAAGTTTGCTTTCAGCGGGGAATATTATTTATAGGTATGGACTGGAACTTGATTTACAGTAGTGAGGACGTATCCGGTGGATCTAGAAGGAACAATATAAAGAGTGAATATTTCTAAAGAAATCTATGAAAATGATTTGGTATGGAATATGTGAATTCAGAAGTAGGAATCCAGGTAGAATATACGTGTTCCTCAAGGTATAATAACTTAGCTAGACTAGGTACGAATTGTATTTCACAGAAAACATTTAACTGAAAGCTTCAGCACACCTCCAGTAACTATTGCTGACCATGCACCAATAAAAACTAAGATAAAAATGCAGGGTAACTAAAAAGACTACTGCTTTTTCACCTACCTGTTAAGAGAGGAATTTAAGGAATGGGTAGTGGAAATTATCTGGGAGTTATTAGGGAAAATAGAAGTATCTTCAAAGGTTATAGCTAGTGACTGGAATAAAACGAAAATAGAGTTTAAAAATAGGCTCAAAATGTAAGAGAAATCTATGGTTAAGAAGTGTTGGAAATTACTTAAAGGGGGCTGACCAAGTTTATTGTAAAATAAGGGGAATCTTGCAGAACAAGAGGAGGAGCAAATGCAGAGTGCTGAAGCGAAAATAAGAATCCGGATAATATGTATGAGTTTAGAAAGGTTGCAGTTAAAGCAACTATTTTGATAACTCCAGAACACAGAAGTTTTTAGCATAATGACTTTGGCGGCATAACTTTGAAAAGGTTGTTGCCAAAACTGGGGAACCAATAAGAAAAATTACAAGAGATCCTCTAAAAGTTTTAGGCTCTGGAAATTTTATGAAAATTTATATAAAACAAAGAAATGTGGAAATCAAAGTACAAATGGAAATATTTAAAAATGAGTTATGCAATGGTTAGACGTAGATAAAGCTAAACAACTAACAGTTGAGATGGGGGTGATTAAAAACAGTGATGTATAATCAATCTTCAGGAAACTCTCCAGCAACAGATGGTGGTATTCCTGTGAACATTTGGGAATTGGGAGGGAAGAAAGTGATAAAGATCTGGAAGATTTTGTTTAGTAGTATTTTAAAAGGATGGGAAGCACCAGCATCTTGGAAGAAAGCTGTGGTGGCTGTGTTACCTAAATGCGACAAGACCCTTCAGACCCAGTTTCATATAGACACATTTCAGTTTAAAACTATTATAAATAGCTTGTCTGTACTAGCTAAAAGAATGGCAAAGGTGTTGCCAAAACTGATGGATATGGATCAGTATGGTTTTGTGGAGAGGAGGCAAACATTTGACAACTTTAATAGAACAATGATTATCTAGAGAGAAGCAGAATATAAGAAAATACCCCTGCTGTTGCTGGGTTTTGATGTAGATGAAGTATTTGACAGAGTAAGCATGGAATTTTGGTTTAGGCATTGCAAGCATTTGCATTCCCCAACACAAGAATGCGGTTGATTAGAGGGATATATTAAGGGCTGGAGTACATAAAGTGGGAGGGTTCCTCTCAGGTGAGTTGTGTTTGACCAGAGGAACCTGGCAGGAGTGTCCTCTTTCCCTTTTATTTGCTTTACATTTAGCCATTGGCAAAGAAAATAAGGGACTCATAAATACAAGGATATAATGTGTATGGTAATCAAGAAAAACTGGCTTTATTTAGTTTACATTTGTTTACTGGGAATGTCTGACTGGACATGCATCCTTCTTCAGCAGACGCCCGGGAAGAAAAACTCCATATAATATACAATACAGGCCAGTTACAGGACAATTATAAAAACACAAGGTAGATACATTTGGAAAGCAGAAAAGTACAGTCTGGCAAAAATACATGTGGAAAAATCTCAGCAAGGTACAGTCTGATAAGGAGGGGATGCTTAGAGTAATATTATCAAGGAAGTTGCAAATTTTAGTTTATTTTGAGATCATTACAACTACAGCTGGTTAGTTCATGTAAAGCCTTTAATTTTTGTGGTTAGCCAAGAGCAGAGCAGCGACAGATGCTTATTAGTTAGATGTTAGTTTTTTTTAAGTTGTTATAGGGTGGGGTTGGATATTATATCCTGTGGTAATTCATTCCAGTATTTGCCTATGTAATTTGAGAAGAGGCATTCACTAGCTTGGGTTTTGGGTTTCCTGGTCTTAAGGGGTTTGTTGGTGGATCGTAAGATTCTGTTGGTGGAATAAGGAAGTAATAGGTGGCTCAGAGCAGGGGATTTATCAGGATTATAGAAGCTTGTGGGAAAGGAGTTGAGGGAGTTATAGCCAGAGTGCTGTATAGTGGTATGGTCTAGATGCAGAAGGTTGAAGCGTATTTGGTGATTTTTTTTTTTTTTTTTTTTTTTGTAACAAGTTTCTAGTTTTGCTAATTCTGATTTTCTTAGGTTTATCAGTATAGGGGATGCATAGAGCAATAAAGATTAGATGTGTCTGGACAATAGTGGCTTTGGTGTCTGTAAAGTGTTTATTCTTATACAAAGTTCCAAGTTTTTTTATGTGCCTTTTTGACTGTTTGTGATATGTAGACATCAAATGTTATTAGTGTCTCAACTTCTATAAGTTTAGTCTGGTGGAAGGAGGTGATGGTATTTAATGAAACTATGCTAAAAGTGGTCATGGGAATGAAGGTTTTTGTGGGCTGGAATATCATGAGCTTGTTTTTTGGTATTTAGAATTAAATGGGAGTGTGGTAGCCATTTTTCTACTGCTAGGAATGATTGTTGAGTTTGTGTTTGGAGCTCCTGTAAGTTAGAAGTGGCACATATGACTGTGGAGTAATCTGCGTATTGGATGAAGACCAGTGGGATTGAGTTGTGGTGGTTATTTGTGAACAGTGAGAAGAGAAGGGGGTCCTAGTATTGAGCCTTGTGGGACTCCTAGGGTAACTGGGAGTAGTGGCGAGAGAGTTTGTTGCCAGTTAGGTAATCCTAGAATCAGGCAAGGGTGGACTGAAGTTTAGTTTTGCGAGGACATTTAGTAATTTATTATGGGAGACCATATCAAAAGCTTTGGATAAGTATAGGAAGACAGCGGATACAAATTTGTTAGTTAGTTGATGGTATTGGTAAATGACTGTGCCGTGGCTGCACAATGATATTGGTCTAAAGCAGTGTTGAGAACTGGCTAGTAGTTTTAGTATGGAGAAGTCAGTAATTTGTTTATGGACGATTCTTTAATTTTAGACAGGGGGGATAAGATTGCGATTGGATGTTAGCCAACTCTGATGTGCCACCTTTATGGAGGAGTATGATTTAAGAGGTTTTCCAGAGGGAAGGGATTGAGTGTTCTGATATGGATCTATTGATAAGAATAGCTAATGGGTAGGCGATACTATCTGCTGTTAGTTTGAGGAAGTCACCTGGCAGATTGTCTGCTCCCAATGTGGGTAGTTTCAGCTTTTGTAGTTTTTTGATTTTCAGTAGAAACTGGTTGCAGTCTAGGTGGGTTATTAGTGGCTGCTGTAGGATAGGTATTTTGATCATCAGACATGGCTACAATAGTTTGAGAAATATCTATTAAACTGGGAAAGAATATTTTCTAAGTTGTCAGTGGGGGGGGGGGGGGGGTGCCAGGTTGCAGTATCCTATTTATGGCTGACCAGAACTTTTGTGGGTTATTGTGATGTTTGGTTTGGCTGTCTGAGTAATAGTTAATTTTGTCTAGTTTAGCTTTTTAGCCTCATTTCTGAGCTCCCTGTACGTTTGTAGTGCCAGTTGGGACCTGATTTTGTACCAATTTGCCCAAGTTTTGTCCCTTGCTTTTAGTAATGATCTAGTTTCCTTGCCTAGCCAAGGGGCATAGTTGGATTTGACACGTATGGTTCTGGTAGGGGTTTGTGATTCCAGGATAGCCAGGAAGATGGTGGTATAGTGTACTGCTGCTTCTAGAGGAAGCTCCTTAAGGGGAGCAGTTAGTGTTCTAGGGTGTTTATAAGGTTGGTAGGGTTTAGATTTTGTTTTTTTTTTTTGCTCCTTATTTGCTGGCATATAGTTTTTGTTGGGTTAAGTTGCTGTCTAAATATGTTGGGAAGTGCTAACTGTCTAGCAGACAGCCAATTTGCGAAGAGAGGCCAGGTCTATTACTTAAAATCCAGTCGACGGTGGAATGTTTGGTTTATTTATCGTAGTGGGAGTTCTTCTTAGTTGATCAAAGCCATATAAGTTTATGCATTTTTTTGGGATTAGAAAAATTGCAGTCTTCCCAGTCTACATTAAAGTTGCCCATGATTATGGTTTCCTGGGAAAATGTTTTTGTGGTCCATTGCAGTATATTTTCTAAGGTTTGGATATTGTCACCTGGTGGTATATATAAGCCTATTATATTTGTTTGAATTGACTTTGCTTGGTAAACAAAATTGCACTGTCAAATTTTGGGGTTTTAGCATCTGTAGGTACTAAGGTGAGGTGATTTTTAGAGTATTGCTACACCCCTTCCTCTTTTGTTCAGCTTATCGTTGCATATGATATAGCCTGGTAGGGGTAATTGACTAGTGGAGGTCTCTGGTTTTAGCCATGTTTCAGTAATAAGTACAATGTCAGGTGAATATAGAGTGGTTGACATGCAGATCTTCAGTTTTATTAATACTAATGTTAATGTTTAAGAGCAGGATGTCCAATTTATTTCTAGGTGGAATTTTGTCAGGAGTGGATGATATTTTGAGAGGCTGAGTTGATCAGGGTGGGATTAGGGCCAGGATTAGGGTGTATGTCACCATAAGTTAGTTTAGATGCTATATTAACCAGAGTTTTTAGCTTAACTATTGTCTTGTATTTCAGGGATATGGAGCAGATGTTAGGGTGAGGGATTAAGGTATGGTTTATGTATTGAGAGGTTGTGATGTTAAGGAATGGGGATTTATATGGATGTTGCTTGGGTTGCGCCTTAGCAGAAGGGTGCTAGAAATGTAGTGGGAAGGTTGGTTAGTATATTCTGGAGTGATGAGAGGCGATACGTGCTGCTAGTGTAAGGTGTGTGTGTGTGTGTGTTTAGCTGTTGCCTGAGTAGTATTGTTTGTCATACTATCATTTTAGTTTTGAGCATCTTTAGAGCGTTTCTATTGTAGGTAATTGGTTAGTAGTATTAGGTGAGTGGGGGTGGGTGGGCGGAGAGGTTGTAGCTAATTATTGTTGGTGAGTGTATTATGCTGTTTGAGCTGGGGGAGTGGCTAGAGAAGTATATATTTGGGAAAAGTGTGGGATGGTTGGGAATGGGGGTAGGGTTTACCCAGAGAATGGCAGAGTGCGAGCAACAGATTTGCGGATATTTTGTACCTGTTCAATCCAAACAAAAAGGACATTTCAGAGTTGTGGAATATTTCCAGTCAGTTTAAGTATTTTCAGAATAAAAACAATTAATGAAAATAAAACGAAAAGCTATAGCTGTAAATTATGTACACAAACATGAATTTAGTTCAGCAATACGCATATTTATGGAGACTTGATAAGATTAAGTTTTTAGGAGAATAGATTAAAATGGCAGCTAAAAATTTATGTGAAGAGACTAAAAAGATGATACAAAAACTGAGAAACTGGAAGCTGCTCTGTATGTGTATATGGATAGTAAGGTACAAGCAGTGAAAATGTTTAGTCCCTTTACTCTTGTATATGGTTCAGGCATACTTGCATCGACCCAAGGAGAAGTCTTAGACAAAAACCTGAATTATTTTTTCTGAGTGGGCAAGAGTTAAGTGAGGTAAGCTGATCCTTCCAAATGAAACAAGGAGGTTTAAGTTTACCTGATTTGAAGGAATATTTTACAGCTGCACAGTTAAGGCTTATATACATAACACAAGCAGAAGGTTATAATTCAAAGTGGAAAAGGATGGTGGTGAAGCAAGGGAAGAGAGTTCAAGAAATAGTGGGATTTTGAATGCAGATCCTTTAGAAGAAATAAACATGCAGAATATTCAAAGTATCAAAATATTCTAAGAACTAAGCCAATTTGAGAATGGAGAAAGGATATTTTGGCAGTAGGATGACTGCAAGTAGGAGTACAGAAAGGCAAGAGGGGTCTGGAATTTACTGGAGAAACCTGTCAAAGGAACCAAGATCTTGAGAGGAAATAACTCTAGCAGGAAAGGTAATAGAGTGGGGTGAGGCCAAGAAGGCATTTGGTTTGCAGATAAGATGCTGCCTTCTACCAATACTTGATCTCTGAGTACAGGGAAAGAAAAAAATATAGGAAGTTTTAAGGGAAAGACCTGTTCTGGTAGAGTTTTTGGTTGAGACTAGAATAGAAGCAGCTGTTATAAATGGATGAATAGCAGGGCATATAAAATATTGCATATGAACTATAAGAATTAGTTGTGAGGTTAGAAAAGATTGGGAAGAGAGGCCAGAAAAGCAATTTACAAGAAAATGATGGGAAGATGCATGTATGGCTCCCCAGTATGTAAAAAAATTCCAGAAGGTTTAGGATGTTTTTTGCATAGCTATTTTTATACCTCAAGCAGAGTTCAAAGAAATTTTCCACAGGTAGATAGCAAATGGAGTGTGATTAAGTGGTAACTGGGGGCATATATTTTAGGATGGTCATGAATTGACAGATTTTAAAAAATTCCCCAGTGTACTCTATCAGAAATATTGTGAGTAATTGGCTGTAATTAAGGAAATGATTCTTTTGTGCTGGGATATAGGATCTGAATTACCTAGACATAGTAAGGCCTTAAGTTTGATTCTTTTAGCTGTCAAAAAAACAATTACTTTAAAATGGAATACAAAGTCTACACAAACTATGAGGTATTGAGTATAATACAAGAGATCAAGGAACTTGAAGAGGGATCTTTAGAAAAGGAGCAAATTACATGGAAGTAAATGGAAATTGTGGAAACCATCCATGCATCATAATGTTGAAGAGGAGGAGCGAGGTTTAATGGAAGGCAGAGGAATTCAGCATTTTTTGTAATGGGCTGACAAAGAAAATGTGATATGTATATTGTATTTACATGAAAAATGTTACAATGTTTTTTGTTTTCTGTTTGTGCATGTTTGCCTGTGTCATTAGTGAATTTCTTGAATCCATTTTGAGAACACATGAAGGTGGTTATGATCAGAGCCAGTCGTACTTTGTAATCCACATGTAGTTGGTTTCCCCACTGTAATAACACTTTGGAAAAAGTGTATCGGCACAGAGTACCCAACAGCTTTTAAAGCTGTTGCTGATTTACTCGTGCAATGCACTGTGTGGCAGAATGAGGTGCGTTAGCAGATTTTAAAGCTGTTAACCCATCTTCTCTTCCATTTTCTGGGTGTATACTTTGTGTATGGCATCACATGATTTTTAATTGGAATAATGAGGTTCATACACAAGAACCTCACTGTGACAAGCTTGTTGTAGGAAGGTTCTTGTGTATGAACCTTGCTGTAAAAAAGCTATTTTAAATCTGTTTTAGAGCTTAATCTTTGATCAACATACAGGTTACTGTTAGAGTAGACCAAGCTACGTGGGTCCTACTCCTTGTAACGGGCCAGCTTTCAATGCTTAAGGGCACTTTCAACATACTCTAAGGAGCTCAAAAGGATCTCCATGTAAAGAGTGAGTAAATATCCCCAGAGCTTTTTTGCTGCCAGAGTGTGCTCCTTTGAGCTCTTTGAAAGTGTCATTTGGCTAGTGGTCATTAAGGGCTATGCTGATAAGCTGCCTATTAGAGGGAAAACCTTCCACCAAGTCTCTTTCTAGCAAAATCATGTTTCTCTGAAGTTCTGCTTGGAAACTAATTGTTTTTACAACTGTAATTACTTTTCTAAGGGAGTTTTTATAAATGCTTGTGTGTGCGGTTTGTGTAAAATATTGTATTTTGTGACAGAATTTTTTTCTGCTGTTGTGCATATGGGGCTGAATATTGTGATAGTGAGGGGACTGTCAGTGGTTTTACTTACCTCAGTACTGCTTGTTCTCTACCTTACCTTTTTACGTACTTGTTCCGACTCCATTGTCTGAATTTGAAGTCTCATTCTCTGCTTCTGTATGGAACAACTACTGGTTTCCTCAGTTTTTACTGTCTACCCTGTTTGCAAGAAGAAAGTTGGGTAGTGTTTGGTTGTCAGGCTGGCTCATGTATTGCCTCAGCCATTGGTGAGCGACTCTGCTGTGGCTGTTTGTTCTGCAGACTGTTCATCTTTTTCCCTTGGTGAACTTGGTATTGCACTTGCAACCACGAAAAAGATTTGAGGATGGCTCATTCTCTGCAGCTGTAGGGATGTGCTTGGTGGGCAAGAGAACCACTTTCCTTTTCCTCATGGAAAGGAGCAAGTAAAGGTTCTTAACTCGGCCAGGATTGGGAACCCAAATCCAGTGCAGGTATGTCTATGAAGGGTCTGTCATTTTTTATGGAGTGTTTGAACTTGGAGAGAGAACCTTTGTTTCCTGTTCGTATCTCCATGAACAGGGCAGAGATTCTAAAGAGCTCTCTAGCAGTGACGGGAGTAATATATTACAATATGTAATGTATTACTGTAATGTATTACAATTTCTAGTAACTGGTACTATAACTAGTTAGTTTTTCAAAATAATTAGTAATAGTAATGCATTACTTTTTTAGTAACTTTAAATGCGAGTTGTTGCTTAAGCCAGTGGTTCTCAATGTGGCCGATATAGCCCCCCCTAAAGAGAGATGGAAAACGTCCGGGGTCCCTATATAGTATTGATAGTCTGATGTTAGGAGGTAATAGAGACTTTGAAGTGGCAAGTTGGGTAAAAAATTACAAGATAATGTTGGCACAACTCCTAGCATGTAGCGTTCATAATAAATCATTAGAATTAGTCTGGAGCAAAATTTACTTCATTTTTTTTTTTTTTTTTTTTTTTTTTTTTTTTTTTTAAGCACTGCAAGGAAGTGAAAGCAAATGAAGACCAGACTCTGGCCTGCCCTGGTACTGTGGGACTCTCGCCCACTAAAATGTCCCTTAACACTGGGACAGTTGTAGCCTGCTAGAGCGTATAACCTTGCCTTGCAGTATAATCAATGGCATTGGTTCTCCATACCACTGTCCACTGGAATCACTTGAGCACCCGTTGCCCCAACCCAGTGCACCAAGCAGGTGTCTTCGAGTGGATCTGTGACCAACTTTTGTCTTGACAATTTGTTCTATTTAAAATTCTTCTCGGGTTTCAATTGGTAGTTGCTGAAAATAGACAAAATGAGTTTTTTTTATAGGTCTTGTGCTGCTGACTGGTTTGGTTCAATTATCTGTGACTCTCTAGCTATAAAGACTAGTCGTAGTCTTCTCCTTTCAACTGTGCTCATTAGGTATCATCATGTTGGATCATCAGTCTACAGAACAAGTGGCAGTGGAGATTTACATGGAGTTGCCAGCCCAGCCTTCTTCAGAAGACACGTACATACACACTGTCACACCCAATGCCAATTTAGAATGTCTATTCTGCCTGCAGCATGTTTTGAAAGTGGGAGAAAACCAAAGCACCCTGAGGAAACCCACTCAAATACACGGTGTGTAGATCATAGTGTAGTTGTACCTTTAAAACCACTGTTGTTCATGGGCACATGCATAAAAAGTACTGAGCACGTGCAAGCAGTGCCATTTTGTAGAAGCAGCTGGAGTGAAAGCATGTATGTGTAGCAGTCAGTCATTTAGCTAGTTCATTTAAGTTTTATGTTCCAGTCATCCATCCTGATTGTGTAATAAATACTTGAAACGAGCACCTAGGCCTCATCGTCGTCTTTGAATACGCAAGATGAGTGACCGTGTCAGAATGGGATCAGAAGTCAGAACTTCTTAAAACCATGAGGCTCACAGTCAGAAATGGAGGAATATACAAGAGTGGCTCAGACTACTTTTAAACAGGTCAGAAAATATTTCCAGGTACTTAATCTCATTTAAATAATTTTTCTCCTCCATGAATATAAAGCGAAGCATTCCAAACCAATTACTGAATAAACAAAATGCTCAAAATTGCAATATATTGAAAAAAAAAGTACTTGAAGTAATTATGAAAACATTTGAACAATATCTGAATCATATAAAATGTTCGAAAAAGAAAATGACTTTTTTTTTTGCAATGTACTACTTTTTCACATTGCTGGCAATTGGAGATTGAGCAAGAATATATTTTCATACAGGCTGCTTTTTCTGATAGATGCATGCGCAAAAGCATTTATTCGGCTGAATTTCGCTGGTTCAGAAGTCATTGAGAGAGAACATTCATTTGTGTATGCACCTGCTGTTTAAGGAGGAGGGGGAAGACCACCGTATCATGTTACAGGCTGAAACATGGGAAGACCCTGAGTGCTTAAAACGTAAATTTAGAGAAATGTGCAACCCTCAAATGAATATTACTGTGGAAAGGCACACAGTTACACAAGGGATAAAAATCCTGGTGAAACTTTTCCTGCATATAGAACTGATTTGAGAAACAAGGCAAAAATGTGCAGATTTGGCGATCTGAGAGATTAATTGATAAGACGAGTTGTGTGGTGGTAATGCAGTGAGAATTTGCTTTGAGACTGTGATTTAACTTTAAGCTAAACCATAGAGATTTGTCAAGATATGAGCTTACAGAAAAATGCACCAATATGCTTATGAATGAGAAGAGCATGCTTGCAGCTTCTTCCAGCATGAATGTTGGTAGTTTGCAGCATGAGGTTAAGATGTAGGCCAAAGGGTGTGGCTCCCACAATGAAACCCAGGGTGCACACAGCAAAACTGAGGGGGTGATTTAACAAAACCCATGGTAAACCTCAGTCAGCTGTCGTAATTGTGGAGGCAGTCACACATCTAAACGAAAAGTGCTTAGCTTTTGATCAGCAATGTCACAGATTTTTTGAGACACTTTTATTGAGAGAGCATTTCCAAGAAGGAAGTTGATGAAGCAGAAAGCAGCGACCCTACTTTTGCTGAAGCAGAGACAACATCAACATAAGGTTAATGCAGTAGATTTGTTGGCAAAGAGCGAAGTATTTTTTACTGTATTGATTGAACCAGAGCTCTACAGGTCTCCCATTAAAGTGCAGTATTACGTCAGCAAAGATATTTGCCAAGTTAAAAGCTGGTGAAAAACTTAATTTGGCAAAGTTCGCACTGAAGGCTCAGAAGTGCTTTCATGTTCTGCTGCAAACACCCATGACGTGCAGTTTTACACATCAAAAGACACATGTAGCTATTGTTGGGCCTCAAAGAATGTTTGAAAATGGGACTGATTTCATTTAATAAGGAAGTCTACCTTGTAAGCTTCTACAACAATGAAGGTTTCACACACACTATTTTGTTTGAATATGCTGAAATTTTCAAAGATGGGCTTGGTAAACTCCCAGTTGTGTACTCCCTGAAGTTAGACCACTAGGTAAGCTCAGTTGTCAGACCAACACAGATGGTTCCAGTAGCAATGCAGGGCAAAGTAATAGCAGAGCTAGACAGGCACATTTAGGAGTAATTTTTCCAGAAGAACCAAATGAATAGGTATCCTCCATGGTAGTAGCTCATAAGAAAAGCTCCGGTGACATTTGAATATGAATTTATTGAAGAGATTTGAACAAAGCACTGAAACAATCTCATCTGATGCCTACAGTTGGAGAAGTTGCTGCTCTCATGCTATATGCCACTGTTTTTTGGGTCTTGGATGCAGAAAGTTCATTTTGGCAGATTTTCCTTGCTAACTACTTTCAGTACACCATTTGGAAGGTACAGATTTTTGAGGATGCCATTTGGGGTAAATTCTGCCAGAGACATCTTCCAACGTGTGATGGAGCACATTTTTTTGGGTTATCCATGTGATGTTATAGTAGATGATAATCTTGTAGGAGGCAATGGTGAAGTCAAATGTCATACAAACCTCAGAAAAGTTCTAGATCATGTTTATGAATCTTAAACTGAATCCTCAGAAATGTAAATTCAGACTAAAAGAAGTTACTTATGTGGGTCATTTGTTTACCAGATCCGTCGAAAGCAAGCTGCAATTCTTGAGATGCTAGCTCCAAATAATGCCATATCTTTACAACATTTTCTTAGCATGGTCAACTATTTAGGCAAGTTCATTCCTGACTTATGTGAGCTTTCAGCACTGCTGCAAGAGCTGACATGCAAAAATGTAACTTGGTCCTCCTGGTTAGAACACCACCAAACAGCATTTCATGTCCTGAAACGGAAAATTGCCAGTCCAACCACTTTGAGATATTATGATGTTCACAAACTTTTAAAACTTTCCTATGATTCTTCATATTATGGTCTTGGTGCAGTAATTCTTCAAGAGGGCAGACCAGTAGCCAATGCATCTATAACTCCAACCCAAACTGAGATGCAGTATGCGCAAATTGAAAAGAGCTTTTGGCAATAGTGTTTGCATGTTCGAAGTTCCAGTTCCAGTGATCATCTTTATGGCCAACCTATCCATATTGAAACTGATCACTAACCTCTGGTTACTATTTTGAGAAAACCAATGCACACAGCTTCAGCTAGATTGCAACACATGATGTTAAAACTGCAAAAGTACAATTTCAGTATGATTTATACAAAAGGCAAAGTTCTTTGTCTTGCTAATGCATTATCCAGATCACCCAGACAAACCAATGACCAGCATGAAAAAGTTGATTTTTGAAGTTATGGAAGTAAGAAATTTTTCTTTCACACATCTTGATGAGCTTAGAAAATCCCACAGCCTCCAATCCAGTTCTCCAGAGGCCGAACCGTTTTCGGTCACGTATGACCAGCAAAACAGTCTCGTTTACCACCAGATGTGCAGCAGTATTTTCTTTAAGACAAGATTTTGATGAACGATGGTATCATTATGAAAGGTCCAAAAGTGGTAATTCCAAAATCCTTGAACAGTAGTATTTTAAAATCTTGCATCAAGGTCACTCTGGAACTGATTCTACCAAAAGAAGGGTGAGAGGACTAGTATTTTGGCCTTTTATGACTGAGATATTGAGAAGGAAATACCAGCTTGTTCAATTTAATAGCACTAAACCGCACCAACAAAAAGAACCAGATGAACAAGATTCCTGAACTACCTTGGTCGACAGTAGCCACAGATGTTTTCAAATGGAATGGGCAACATTATTTTGTACAAGTAGACTTATTCAAATTGGTTCGAGGTTGACCTACTTCCTAACCTAACTTCCAGTGCTGTCATTATGAAATTGAAGAGATTTTTCTGTCCATGATGGTCCACACAAAGGCATTTCTGACAATGGTGCACAGTTGTACAAGTCAGCAGTTCAAAAGATTTGCTGAGACACGGGACTTTGTGGATAATTAGGACTGTTAGTAACGTGAACAGTATAATAGCTTGGCTGAACATGCAGTTCAAAGTGTGAAACAGTTGGAGAAATCAGAGAGAAAGTATTTTTCTCAATTTGCTTAATCTCAAACATTCCTAAGACAATTTACTTGGTTCACCTGCTCAGAGATTAATGTCGAGACAAACCTGAACTACACTACCAATCAATAAGAATTTGATGATTCCAAGTGCTAAAGACAACAAAACAGTAAAAGGTAAACTCGTGAAAAAGCATTTGTCATAGAAATTCCATTATGACAAAACCAGCAAACCTCTCAAACCATCAAAAGGAGAGAGGGTGAGGATGCAGAGAGCAAAAGGTTTTGATCAAATAGGACTTGTGAAACATCTGTGTGGAACCGAGATCGTATGTCATTGAGACGCAAGGAGTGGAAGTGTTACAGCATCTTGTCTTGAGAGACTAATTCTGAGTATTTTACATTTGTTACCTGGGAAAGTCCGACTGGACACCTCCTTTTTCAGTGGAGGCCCGGGGAAAAAAGCTCGTACACAGTAAAATGTTACATTAGACCATTGATATGCAGTTAGATTACATGCAATCATATAGTATCCACACACTTTTTCGACTAATAATGCTGTTGAAAAATGCCTTAAAAAGGAATTTAGACATCAAGTACTTCAGAGTATTTGGGATCTATATACATTATAAAATAGCTGGCAGGATGAAATGTGTATAAATGATTGGATAGGAAGGGTTCTGGGGAGAAGATAGGTATAGATAGGAAAATGAGTTGAAAGTGGAGGGGCTGATAGTGGGTGGTAAGGTCTAAAGGTGTAGGGTAAGTAGGAAGGTTGCAGACATATAGAGGAAGAGTAATTCAAAGGGTGTAAAAAGTATTGGTAGGTGTGCTGTCAAAGGGTGTAAAAAGTATTGGTAGGTGTGCTGTACATAGTCAGTTGGATATAGGAAAGGAAGATTGAGGGGGGAGAAGCAGAGAGATGTGATAGAAGAAATGATAATGGGGAAGGATAGCAAAGAAGGGGAAGTAGTGGGGTGGGAAATTGATATGTACTGGTAGGCTGAAAGTATTAGTAGTAGATTAGTGTGGGTTGTTGCAGTTGCATAAACATGCTGAAGATGGGATTTTATGGCTTTTTTGAAGGTGATGAGGGTAGTTATAGTTGCGATATGGGGGGGGGGGGGCGCTGTTCCACTGCTTAGCAACAGAGTTGCTGTAGAGGAAGTACCGGCAGAGGAATTTTTTGTTGCCTCTAGTAGGAGTTTCTGATTTGCTATCTGTTTCTATTCTGAACAATTCTTTTGTTCCTGAAAGTGTCCCTGAAGTTCTCAATGAAGAACATTCCCCAGAAACTGTCCACTTTGCTAAACCAAGTACGGATTATTATATAAGAAGGTTAGGTCTTATCTCAAGACCTAATCCTAGAAGCACAGCAACCTGGAGAAGATTGCTATTTTTGTGTTTATATACTTTTTGTGTATTTGTCATTTTTCATTTGCATGACAAATTTATCAGAGGGAAGAATGTCTATCATAGTTTGTACCTGTAAAGCCACTGTAGTTGGTGGACACGTCCATACAGGTACTGTGCACATTCAAGCAGAGTGCCAATTTATGTAAGCTAGAATGAAAGCATGTATGTGTGTAGCTGTCAGTCATCTAGTTTAAGTTTTATGCTACAGTCATCCATCCAGATGTTTGTGTAATAAACATGCACCCAAGCCTCATCTTATTTGAGCACACAAGACAAACAACAAGGAAGACCTGCAGACTCTGTACTGGAGGCACCCCAGCCGAGAATCGAACCAGAGACCCTCTTGTGAGTTGATCACACTAACAACGTGCCACCCAGCTATAAAGTGTAATCTGCTGGAGTTTTTCAACTATTAAATGCTATTCGTCATTGTAACATCATGTGTACAACTTAAATAATACACTTATATGCATGTGCTTACTTGTGAGTGAATCTCAGTATTATAACTGATAAATTACACTTGTGTAAAAGTAAAGGTTTACTTTGGTTACTAACTAGTAGTAGTAATGTATTACCCTTTTTAGAAAAGTAATCGTAATATTACTTTCACTGAAAAGTAACTCATAACTTGGGTAATAAGCACAACACTGCTCTTTAGTGTTTTTATTTTGTTGCAGCTTTCAGAGGCAAGGCAAGGAATGGAGTCCCCTGTTTCTGACCCTGATTTTCAGTCATAATGGCAGACATTGGGGGGGGGGGGGGTTGTACCTCCAGAATTTCATTCTGAAAAAAGTAAGGTTTTAAATTCCACTTTCTTTTTCTGAGATATTGTTTAATACAAGAGAGGTTTTTCAGTGGGAGCAGAATAAAATGCCAGTGTTAGAAGAATGTGTTATGAATTCTTACAGTTGAATATACCTAAATCTGCAGTGGTTTTCCTGTTTTGCCTGAATTAAAGAAGCTTTTCTCACTGCTTCTAGTCAACCTATTGCTCCCCAGGAAGTCTGACAAGTTATACAGGGTACCCGAGACTTTTCCAACCCCAAAACAGATGTAGCAGTGATTTCTTTCTAACTGTTCTGCAGAGATCACTGCTAACCTGACTTCCTCTAACAAGGACGGGATAACTTTTGACCAAGTTAGAGGAGTACAGGGGATATAAAAAGTGTACACACCCCTATTGAATGCCATGTTTTTTTGATAAAAAATGAGTCCACGGTAAATCATTTAAAAAATTTTCCCACCTGTAATGTGACCTATAACCAGTACAATTCAATTGAAAAACAAATCTGTTGGGGGAAAAAATATAAAAAAAAAAAAAAAAGTTCAATAAGTGGGTTGCATACGTGTGCATACCCTTAAACTAATACTTTGTTGAAGCACTTTTTGATTTGATTACTTTTTCTTTTCAGTCTGGCCAAGGGCAGTAACCACAGGCTTCCCCACAGAATGGATATGCTCACACACACCAGTTGTTGCATCTCAACTGAAAAACTCCTCTGACTGCCTGGATGATAAAATTCTGATTGTTTTTACACCTTTTCTCCTAAGGATTTGCAGCAGGTACTAAACTAAGAGATGAAACCTGCCTCTGGGAAATCATTTATGCACACAAAGAAATGATTTTCTAGTTAGTGCCAGAAGAAGAAAAACCAGAACACTTGCCAGGTTCACTTCCTCTGGTTCTTGTAAGAGTTACTGTCTTTGACCTTTTTTTCCCCTCTATAAAGGTGCATTTTATTTGACATTTGTTGACTGGGAAAGTCCGACTGGGTCAGCAACCTATTTTCAGCGGAGGCCTAGGTAGAAATGCTCAAACTAGTACAGTTAACATACAAGGTAAAACATTTGACAAAGTATAGGTACACTGGTCATTTGATTTACATTTACATTGGAGAAATACAAAGTAAATATTTTTCTTGAGATACAAAGTAAACCATTTTGTTTATATTTTCATTTGAGAATTACAAGTAAAACATCTGACTAGTGTAGATAAGGTTGTTTTTAATATACATGCAGGTGAACAAGATAGCTTGTATGGCATAAAAGCAGTTGGGTTTAATGTCTAAGGTCATTGGCAGCAAAGTTGGTTAGTTTAATTTGTAAAGTTGGAAGGCTAGCGGTATGGTTTTAAAGAGAGTTAGTCTAGTTGAGGTAGATGTTTTCAATGTTAGGTAGTGTGTTGGTAGACCTTTGTAGAGTAAAGATAAGAATGCAAAGGTTAGCATGGAATGAGTAAATTAGTGGGATTTGAAGTTTGGAATAAAGGGGTAGTTTAAAGATGAGGAGGGAAGTATAGAGGAGGAAAGAGATTTAGGGAGTGGAAGGAGGGGTGGAGGTGAGGTGGACTGGGAAAGAGGCATGTAGGTTTATTTGAAGCAGGTGCAGATGTTTTTTTCTAAGATGCATTTCTTTAGTGTGAGTTTGAAGTGTTTGTGGTTAGATATTGCCCTAATGTCTGATGGTAAGTCATTCCAGAGTTTAATTACTGTGTAGGAATATAGACATTGTCCTGCTTTTTTTTTGCCCTGTGTAGGGTTAACAGTGGTTTGTCTTCAGATTTGGAGGGTCCTGGTGGGTAGGTAGGTTTGGAGGAGAGTTCAGTGATGGGCAAGTGTGGGGTTGATGCATTACTTTGTATGCCATATTGAGTTGGTGGTGGTGGTGGTAAGAGGTGTGCAGTGGTGAGTGTTGTGGGGTGTATTTATAGCAAATCTGGCAATCTTATAGCAGGATTCCAGTTTGTTTTTTAGGGTAATCTGGATGTTTGTCAGAATGGGGGCTGCATAGAGGAGAGAGGGGGAGCTGGTAAGGTGGTAGCCAAGGTGGTTGTAGTGGCTGAGTTCATGAATTTTTTGTGGCGGTATAGCATTCTGAGTTTGTAGTGGGTTTTCTTGATTGTATTTTGAATATGTAGATCTAATGAAAGCTTATAGTCTATGGTTACTCCTATTAGTTTGGCTTGGGAGACCACTTCTAGTTTGGTTTTGTTAAGAGAAAAGATTTTAAATTCGGTTGAGATTTGTGTGTGAGAAGGCGGAGCTTAGTTTTATTTGGGTTCAGTAGGACCTGGGCATTGTTTAGCCAGGTCTCTATGGAAGTGAAGGAGGTTTGCATTAGTTGCTAGAGGTGTTTTATGTCATTGGAGGTGGAGATAACAGTAGAATAATCGGTGTACTGTATCAAGGAGCTTTGGTGCGAGGCTCTGTGTAGATTAACAAAGGTTAAAGAGTAGTGGTCTGAGAATGGACCCCTGAGGGACTCCAGTGTTTGGTAGAAAGCGGGGGTTCCCTGCCGTTTTACACACTGTCTGCCTGTTAGGTAGTTGAACCATAGAAGGGCAGAAGAGGAAAGACCAAGAGTAGAGTTGCTGCCGGAGTTTAGGGTGTGAAACAGTATCGAAGGCCTTGGAGAGGTTGAGAAATATAATGGATCTTAGTAGTCTGGTATCTCTGGCTTTAATTCTATCTGTGAAGGAGAGTAATGCAGTGGAGGTCTGAAGCTGTGCTGAATGGGGGTGGGGAGATTATTTTGCAGGGTGTGATTAAGCAGTTTTTGTCTAATAGTATGGATAGGAGGAGAGTATAGCAATGGGGCATATCAAAGCATTTACCTCCTTTGTGCGGGAGGGTTATGTTTTTTTTTCCAGATGGAGTGGCTGCAAGATTCTGAGATGGATTGGTTAAGGAGTATACTGCAAGGATAAGCTATGGCATCACTGGCTATTTTTATATATTCTGGTGGGAGGTTGTCTGGAGATGGAGAGCACTGTTTTAGTTCTGGTATAAGTTGTGGCTCATGGGAAGAGGGAGAGTGTTTGTTTGTTTGGGGTGGGGTCTGGGGTTGTGAGGAGGGCTAGGGTTGTGAGGAGAGTGAAGGATTGAGGGCTGGGTGGAGGGATTGAGCAGATTGTGCGTACTCTCTCTGAAGTGTGCATTGAAAGCTTCTGCTGTTTGGGATGGGGTTTTATCAGTGGCAGGGAATGGATTTTATTTGGTTCCTAGGGTAAGGAGCTGAGAATATAGTATGCAAGAATTTTTGGGTTGTTTTTGTGGGAGGTTAACTGTTGAGAGAAATAGTTTCTTATCTGTATCATTTTCTTGGCTTGGTTGCATAGTTGTCTAGTTTAGGAAGTTAGCCATGTTTGCTTTTTTGCCATTTCTGCCAGGCTTGCTCTCTTGTTACAAGGTTTTTGGTGTATTTGGTTAGCCAAGGTGTGTGATTAGTTCGTACTCTCTTCTAGCGGAGAGTATCTAAGCTGTTTAGAGTGTCTAGGAATATTTTGTTGAAACGGCTGACCGCTTTGTCTAACGGTAGACTTTTTAGTGTGGACCAATTTATAGATTTTAGTATAAAGTTAAATTGGTGTGGGTCAAATCTAGATAGATTACATGAAGTTTTATAGTTGTGGTTTCTAATGATGTGGGTTATGGCCCTATTGATGTATGCAGGTTAGGTGGTCACTCAAATTATTTGGTAGGGTTCCAGAGTTGGTGTATTTGTGGGGATCTGATACTAAGATCCAGTCAAGTATGGTTCCTTGCGTGTTATTTTTAAGTATCTAGTTGGGAAAGAGATGAACTGAGTAAAACCATAAAGGTTAATGCAATTGTTGGAGGAGTTGGAATGTAGGTCTTGCCAATTTATGTTGGTATCTCCCATGATGATTATTTCATTGGAAATGTTTTGGGACATCCAGGATAGGATGTTTTCTAATATGGGGATGTTCCCTGAAGGAATGTATAGGACTGCAATATATAGCTGTTTTGTATTGATTGTTAAGGAAGCTAACAAGATTTCGGCTTTAGAGAAGGAGGGGATGGGTTTAGGATATGTAAGTAGAGTGAGAGTATTGGAATAAATTACAGCTACCCCCCCTTGTGTTCTTTCTGCTCTTATGTCCTAGCCTAAGGGGAGTATTTCAGTATGTTTCAGTGAGTGCTAGTATGTTGTTGGACTAAATAGTTGGATTTTTTTGTGGTTGAGGAGGTTAATGTATTAGAACACTTTAATTTAGTGATAGATGGGGCATATGGTTTTAGATGAGACTGGTAGTGTTTTGAATTTGGCAGTTAGTATTATGTTTTGATTGTGTAGAGTGGATACAGTTTGAGTAGGAATCTGTTCTTGTTTCTAAGTACGTATTGGATGTGAAGGATTTTGCAGATTGAGGGAGGGTCTGGGGGTGTATTTCTGTGAGGTAGCAAATAAGACTAAGGGTTAAGCAAAAGAAGTAGTGTGCTATAGATATAATGAGACGTGTTAGTGTGTGAAGGATGTTGGGCAATGAATTATGTGAGTTGTATGTCCAGAGGGTGTAAAGGTGTAGATTAATGGTGTGCGGATTAGTAGGGCTGAGTGGCTTAGCTGAAGGATATGTGAATATGCAGCGTCTGTGGTGGAGGGTAGATGGATAACCCTGATTGGGCAGGAGTTAATGAGAGAGAGAAGATGGAAAAGTCTGATTGGTGATGGAGGGTGAATGGAGTGGGGCTACACCAGACAGAGCAGTTTGCAAGAGAAACTATCAGTAATAGAGCAGTCGAGACGGGAGGTTGTACAGGTAAGCTAAAAGAGAAAAGATGGGAAGAAAAAAAAAGCGGGTACAAGGCTAGCATTTGTCAGCTGCCTGCTCTTTGACCCCCCCCCCCCTTCTTACCATACATTAGTTTTTGAAAGAGGTATTGTGCTTCTGTCTACCTAGAAACCATTGACTGTTTCCTGGGATCCTAAGTTTGTGCTTGAAAAGCTTACTAGTTTTCATTTGAACCAGTTCATTAGGCTGAATTGAGGTTTTAATGTAGAAGACTGTTTCACTCATTGCTCTGACTTCTGTTTGGAGTGTACAAGTTCCAAGCATTTATGGAGAATCTACCCTCTAGTTCTCGAAGAAACCATTTCCTTGTGAAAAATATTTATTTTATGCCATAGTGGTTTGAGTTTAATTTAAGACAGACTATACATCTTCCCTGAACTGATTCTTCAACCACTGGATGTCTACAGGTAGCTTAGATTCTATCTTGACATGTGAGCCTTCAGGAAAACTGATCAGCTGTTCCATCGCCTCTGAAGGTAAAATAAAATGGCAGTTGGTGTCAAAGCAGACTGTTTCCAGGTGGTTGTCTCTTGCTATTGCTTTTTGTTATAATCTTCATAATAAGCCACTTCTGGGCAGTGTTAGGGCCCACTTCACAAGGACGTTTGCTTATTCTATGGCTTTCTGCAAACGGGTAGACTGCAGAATTCTGGTAGCAACTTGGTTCTGTATGCCTATCCTCTCTCCTCACATCTAACCACTAAATTTATACATGTATTAATCTCTAGTAAAACTATGTATAAATCTGCACGTCTCAGAGCAACCTTGTAACTGTACTGTAGACCTACTTGCATAATGTCTAGTAATCTTGTTATATACTTATACATATTTACTTCATGTTTACACCTTTCCGTACATTGTATTTTGTATGTGTACTCTTAACGTTAATGTTTACACTGGAGCTTTTCTCCCCAGGCCTCCTCTGAAAAAGGACCTGTGTCCAGTCGGACTTTCCCGGTAAACAAATGTAAAATAAATGAAATAAAAAAAATCTGTACAAACTGAATTCCTTTTTCAGGTCCAAGACTAGCTTTGCTATAGCCTTTCTCCACAGTCTCCTGGGTCTTAATTTATTTGGCACCTCCCTCCTTGGTTTCTAAGCTGTGGTGATGTATGTACCTTAGGTCACTGTAGCAGCAATGTATATGTTGAACAGTTGTGTAAATAAACTTGGTAGATGTTCTAATCACTTTCAGTAACCTCCCCTCCCTGATACCTAATTTTAGTTTTTCCTTTTATGTTGCTAGCGGTGTGGATGTATACACCTTTTTATATAGTTTACTAGCATTCTTTCAGACCTCTTGCTGGCATTCCTAGACAAAAAAAATCTCTAAGGATATTTACGTGCTATTTCTGTAAACACTTCCACATAAGTCAGTTTAGGAGGCTTGGAATTTAGCTATGCCTTTACTTAATGGGAGGTAGTTAGCCGTGGAAAATTTCTTTAAGTTCTGGTGTTTGTTGGGAGTTCAACCTTTAAATTTATTTCAAGGGTTTATCTCTTTGTGAGCTGATCTGACCAGTGAGAAC
Source organism: Protopterus annectens (assembly GCF_019279795.1). NCBI lineage: Eukaryota > Metazoa > Chordata > Ceratodontiformes > Protopteridae > Protopterus > Protopterus annectens. The sequence continues at coordinate 117,709,183 of NC_056725.1, forward strand.
ATTACACAAGGTGCGGTGCAGTGTTTGCTCATATTTGTGAGTACCAGATACAGGATATTTGCACCTCTAGTAGGTGTGCAGACTAGCTTTTCCAGGGTGTTTGCATTTACAAAATCCAGGAATCTTTGTACCTGGTATGTTAGTGGTTGGGTATATATCCCAGTTTAGGGTGAGATGGTTGAAATCCCCCATGAATATGGTGATGTTCTTCATCCCACATTGCTGCAGTCCTAACACTTGGGTAGTCCGCTGTCCCAGTCGGCCCGAATACCAAAGTATATGGCTGACGTCGGTCAAGGCGCATTAGTCTGACGTCAGGTACAAATGCGCATGACCGACGTCATATCCTCAGTCTTTTTTGCCGCATGGTCCGATGCAGAAGCAGTTTTGCGAGTGCAGGTTGGCGTTCTGAAATTTTCTGAAGTCTGAGTTTCAGACCGAATCAAAGTTGGCTAAGTACCCCGTTGGGGAATATTTTGGTTTTTTCTTGCCTCAGTATTTAACCGGATGTCAGAAAAAGTGAATAACTGTATTTCTTGTGGGAAACAGATACCTCATAGGGATTACCATACCTTGTGTATACCTTGCTTAGGGTCTGAGCACGACGTTGTTGGATGTCGCTCTTGTGCTAGATTTAACAAACGCACTATAAAGAGAAGATTAGACTGTGCCAGGTTAGTTTTTGGGAAGCGTTGTAATTATAAAATGCCGTCGGATGCTCAGACGCCCGCTTCGTCCAAAAAGCGCAAGGACAAGTCAGCAAAGCCTAGGTTGGAAGAACCGTCTGTCCCGGACGTCGGTTCTTTAGAGGGCTCGGTGGAGCCGGAGGTTCTGCCAGAAGTCTCTTTGCAGTCTCAGGGAGAGACTTTACTGTTACAGGATGTTTCCTCTCTGGAGGTAGGCCAGGCTGAGGGGGCTTCTCAGGTAGCTGTTCTCCCCTCCCTTCCTAAGGTGGTTAGGCCCTCCCCTTCTGTTTCCAAGGCTTCTTCGAGAGGCAGGCCAGGTTTTACTTCAGTGGGGGTTTCTCCTAGTTCTTCAGGGTCTCTGCCTAAGAAACATATGCTTAAAATGGCAGAAGATTTGATTTCTATGATTAGAGGTTCTATGCCCCCTCCTGATAAGAGGCCTAGGGTGGAACCTGAGCTTGAGAGTTTTGAGCAGTGTTCGGAGGCTTCTGAGTCTTCGGCTGAAGACTTACAGGAGTATCCTCCTTATTCTGATTCTGATGTGGATGATTCTACTCCTTCGGCTTCTCCTCCTGAGGATTTTTCTTTTTCAGAGACTCTTCATTCCATGAGGGAACATTTTAAATGGGAAGGACAAGATTTCTCTGATTCCAGGAAGAGGCTTAGGGAATTTTGTTTTACCCCAGCATAGGCCTTTAGCTATACCTCCTGTTCTGAATGTGGTGGAAGATGTTTTGCAGAGGCTTCCCTGAACCCTGATTCTTTGCCTCCTGCCCCAGTTAAACCGGACAGGTATTATAGGGTGCCTGAAGCTCATAAGTATCTTTTAAGAGTCCTAGGGCAGACCCAGAAACTGTTTCTCAGGGGCCTAAGGGTGTTAAGGCTTCTGTTGTTAAAAATCCTGTTCCTCCTGATAAAGAGGCAAGGGCTTTGGATAGATGGGGAAAGAAAGTGTATACTTCTTCCACTTTAGCCATGAGGGCTTTGAATTGCCAGTTCCACATGTTAAAATATCAAAATTATCTCCTTTCACAATTGCAGTCTAAGGTGGATGCTCTGGCGGAAGGTATTGAGTGTAAAGAGTTGCAGGATTTAGTTCATGTGTCTGAACAGGTGGGTAAACATTCCTTGCAATGTGGTTTTGATGCTGTGCAGGCCTCTTCGGGGGTGGCTGCCACTGGTTCTGTTCTTCGCAGACACGCCTGGCTGAGGGATCAGAATTTAGCTGAGCATGTTAAGACAAGGATTTTGGATGCTCCGTTACAGTCTGATGTGTTTGGTTCGCCTGTGGAAGCAGTTTTAAAGAAAATGGAGGACAAGGCTAAGTCTATGCAGACTGTTAAAGATTTTTTGCAGGTTCAGCCCCCGAAGTTTAGTAGAAATTGGCCTACTAAGGGATGGGCATATCCTTCTTATGATTCCCAGTCTAGGGGTAGATCTAGACGTGGTAGGGGCAGAGCTCAAGGTTCTTTTAGGCCTAGAACAGGGAGTTCACCTACTCAATCTTCTGGTGAGGGCAGGGGTCAGTCCTTTCGTAAACAGACCCAATGACCTGCCTTTTCAGCTGCCAGTGCTTTCTCGTCTGGCAGCACCTTTGGGAGGAAGGCTGGCACTTTTCAAAGAAAATTGGAGTTTAATTACCCAGGACAGATGGGTATTGGATATCATTCACCACGGTTACAGGTTTTATTTCCATACCTTGCCTCCTTTCAAAGGCATGCCAGACATTCCTCCTCTACAAAGAAAAGAGGCTCACAAGCAAATTTCTCTGTTACTCCAAATAGGGGCCATTCAGCTGGTTCCTGTGCCAGAAAGGGGCCTAGGATTTTATTCTCGCCTGTTCCTAGTACCAAAGAAGGGGAACACGTGGAGACCAATTTTGGATTTATCTATCCTCAACACTTATCTGGACATTCCCAAGTTCAAAATGTTGACGTTACAACAGCTTTTACCTCTACTGGGCAAAGATCACTGGATGGTAACTTTGGATCTCAAGGAGGCTTACCTTCATGTGCCTATCAGACTAAGTTGCAGGAAGTATCTGCGTTTCGAGCTGGGAATTCCCATTATCAGTTCTCTGCATTGCCCTTTGGCTTATCTACTGCGCCCAGAGTATTCACAAAAGTTCTGGCTCCAGTGATAGCTTACTTCAGGCTAAAAGGAATACAAATCTATCCTTACTTGGACGACTGCCTGATTCTGGCTCAAGAAAAGGAAGACCTTTTACAGCATTTGGAATATGTGATAGCAGTGCTAAGATGCCTGGGGTATTCTGTGAACGAAATAAAGTCCAGTCTAGTACCCTCTCAAGACATGTGCTTTCTGGGTGTGAGACTGAATACAGCAACCCAGATGGCCTTTTTAACCCCGGACAAACAAAAGAATCTTTCCCTGTACTTCCATCAACTATCTCATCAGTCCGGGCTGACTGCAAGGACAGTCCTTCAAGCCTTAGGGTTCATGGCATCTTGTATTCTGGTGCTTCCCAATGCCAAACTGCATATGAGGAAGCTGCAATGGTACCTCAAAAATGTATGGACACAGCACTGCCAGGATTTGGACACTGTCATTCAAATACCTTGCATTCAAAAGGAATTTTTGTGGTGGGCTCAGGAATGTCACCTAAACAAGGGACTCTCTGTGACCCGGCCAGAGGCGAGTCAGATTCTAACGACAGATGCCTCAGACATAGCTTGCGGAGCTCATCTGAATGGAAAGTGGATACAAGACAAGTGGCCTGCCAGACTACAGCATCTACATATCAACATGAAGGAGATGTTAGCAGTCCAGTTTGCATTAATGGCTTTCAAGGAGTTACTTCTTCCAGGGCAGGTGTTGATTCTAACAGACAACACAACTGTCATGTGGCACATCAACAAACAAGGGGGAACACATTCTTATCCTCTATGCAGGCAAGCAATGATTTTATGGGAGACTGCGCTCAGCTTGCAACTAACTCTTCAGGCAAGGTTTCTGCCGGGAGCACAGAACTCCTTAGCAGATGTGTTAAGCAGACAAATCATGGATCCCCACGAGTGGAAACTGGATCTTCATGTATTTCGGAAATTGACAGTGTCATGGGGAACTCCAGACATAGATCTGTTCGCTTCTCCACTAAACCACCAGCTGCCAAAGTTTTGCACAAAAAGGTTTCATCACACAGCTTGGAAAGTGGATGCTCTTTCTTTCAGTTGGAAAAATCTTCATGTGTATGCCTTTCCACCTCTGCCTCTTCTCCCAAAGGTACTCCTAAAGGTCAGACAAGCCAAGGATGATTTTAATAGCTCCAGATTGGCCTCGGCAACACTGGTACCCATTACTGAGGAGTCTGGTAAGGAAGCCTCCATGGCCTTTACCTTTGATTCCACACCTATTGTCTCAGAGGGACGGTCATCTACTCAATGTCAAGCTTCACTCTCTTCATCTGACAGCCTGGCATATTCTGTTTTGAAACACAACAGGTCTCAACTTCCTCAACAAGTTTTGAATGTGATTATGGAAGCCAGAAGACCTAGTACAAGGAAAGTGTACTCAGAAAAATGGAAGAGATTTTTATTTTGGAGTGCAGCAAAGGATTTGGAGGTTTCTGAGCCTAATTTGAGTGTGGCTCTTCAATATCTTACTGAGTTATTGGACAAAGGTTTGTCTTTCTCTTCCATTAAGATTCATGCTGCAGCAATTTCAGCTCACTATGATTGTGACCCACCATTGTTTTCTCATCCTTTGTTCAAGCAATTTCTTAGAGGGGCAAAGAATATAAGACCCCACGTAGAGCTCCTACTCCTGCTTGGGATCTCAATTTTGTGTTGGAGAAACTTACTCTACAACCTTTTGAGCCTCGGCTACTGCTGAATTGAAATACTTGTCATGGAAGACTGCTTTTTTGTTGGCCATTACTTCTGCAAGAAGGGTTTCTGAATTGCAGGCCCTTATGGCGGTTGAGCCTTTTTTGATTTTCCATAAGGACAGGGTATCATTACGTACTAATCCTTCCTTTATGCCTAAGGTGGTTTCTAGTGTGGCTTTAAACCAAACTATTCATTTGCCTACTTTTTATGCAGATCCCCAAAATAAGGGGGAAAAGATTTTGCACACTTTAGATGTACACAGGCAGTTGCGTTATTATTTAAGCAGGACTAAGGATTTTAGGCAGTCTCAGCAGTTTTGTTTCTTTTGCTTTGAGTTCTCAGGGCAAGCCTGTGTCAAAACAAACTATTTCTAAGTGGATTGGGTTTTGCATTACATTTTGTTATTCCCATCATGGCAAGGAGATTCCAGCTGGGATTAGGCCTCATTCCACTAGGGCTACTGCCACTTCAACAGCATTTCTAAGGGCGGTGGCAACTAAGGATATTTTGGAGGCAGCTACTTGGAGTTCAGTGCATACTTTCTCTAAGCACTACCACCTTCCTCTCTACTCTAAATCCAGGGCTGGTTTTGCCACGGCTATTTTGCAGGGCATGTTGACAGCTCCTGCTTCCTTATGATTTGCCAGCCTCCCTTACCTCTGCTTTGGGATTCTACCCAAGTGTTAGGACTGCAGCAATGTGGGATGAAGAACATAGTACAGTTTTGTACCTACCATAAATGTAGATGTTCAAGATCCACATTGCTGCAGTCCAATTTACCTCCCTCCTTCCCCTCTGTGTTTAGGGGTGGTTGTGTGGGTGGGGTTGTACCTTTGTAAATTTGTATATATTGTATATATTTTGGGTACAAGAGTGTTTGGTGTTTTTTGGTTTTGGCCTTATCTTGTTAGGGTCTTCTGACATCTGGGGCAAGAAAAGACTGAGGATATGACGTTGGTCATGCGCATTTGTACCCTGACGTCCTGACGTCAGACTAATGCGCCTTGACCGACGTCAGCCATATACTTTGGTATTCGGGCCGACTGGGACAGCGGACTACCCAAGTGTTAGGACTGCAGCAATGTGGATCTTCGAACATCTACATTTATGGTAGGTACAAAACTGTACTTTAGGCTGAATTGTGATTGACTGCAGTACATTCAAGTATGTGGCATTGTTGTCCTGGGTCATAGACCGGGACCTGTAGCTAGCAAGAATATGGTATTGGACTTCACCTAAGTTGAACATGGAGTAGTTCAAGTATGTCATATTGTTTGACCAATCTTGAGGCATTCATACTTTTTATGCGGATTGATACACCTCCACCTCTTGTCCTTGTGCAATTTCTGGTCTAAATGTATGGAATGGATTATAGCCTTTTCTGTGGGGGGGGGGGGGTGCCTTTGTTGGCTTTAAACCATGACTCAGTAACTATTCTGATGTCGGCACTCTCCAGGGTGAGGAGTGCTCCCAGGGAGTGGAGCTTCTTGTTGAGACTGCTAGCATTGAGCAGTAACGTGATCATGTGGTGATCATTTTTGGATTTAACAAGACAGTTGATACAGTATGATACTATGAAGCCCTGAGGTTGCAGGGTGAAAGCGCTCACTGTATTTAGTTAATTCCAATAAAGTTCTTCTGGTTTTATTGTGGCCGTATCCGTGTTGGTGGCGTTTTATTTTTTTTTTGTGTTGAGCAATAACCCCTTTAGTTTATCTTGTGTAGAATTTATTTTGGAAGATTTATCAGATTGGCATTGACTAAAAAGGCAGTACAGGCATGAATAATGTTTTGGTCAATATCTGAAGAGTAGCGGAGACAAGTGCAGGCCATCCCTGGCAAAGCAGCATGGTCTATTGTGACCTCCCAAGCTGACAAATATTGGACCACCTTAGAATGACACCAGTAACTAAGCCAGTTGTCAGAGTCTATCTTCTGTTTGTTATACTTGCCTGGGACATGCAATCTGAAAGCTTTATCATGCTTCTTTTCATATAGTCCAGGGAGATGCATCTCTGGTCATTGGCATCCACATAAACTATGACAGAGTCATACTGGTATTTGTTCAATGTCCTAAGTTTGTGTGAACTAATTGCCCCTGATAGGCAACTTGACAGTGACTGTCTCCTTGTTCAGCTTGGTGAGGAGGGGGGGCATCAGTGTGTCTTGTGTCTCCAGTGACTAGTATATTAGGTTGTGTGGCAGTTTGCCTTAAGGGCTCAGAGGCTGATATACTGAGATGTGGCTACATGTGCCCCAGAAAGTGCTATATTTATAGGGAGTTTGGGAGGTTGTTGAGGGCAGCATATGGGAGATCTTGGAGGTTTGGGTAGATTGTATTTAAGACTCTTGGCATATGTTTGTCTGATCCATAGTAGGTGGTGTGTTTGGAGACAAAGCTTTTGCATACAGAAACTGACCTCACCAAACAGGTTGCCAGTAACAAAGACATGATGTACATACATCTCTCGCATACTGCCAGTCTGCTTAAGAATAAGATGGTTGCGAGTAAACAAGACTGGCATCTTTAGACAATGTAGCAGCTGTTTCAACCAGGCTGGCTACAGAGACAATAGGAAAGTGCACATCCCTGGCAGTTGGATCCTCTCTTTCTTTTTGTGATCAAAGAGATGTGGTGCAATCTGGGTTTAAAGTTGGGCTGGGAGAAGAGGTCTAGGACTGATCTAAAACATTCTTGGGGTAATGCTTCTGTGGGTTCAAACTAGCTGCTCTACAGTCGGCTAGCTACTTGAGAAAATAGATGAAGTTTTATATAAACAATTACCCTGCTTTTATACAAGGCATTGCAAACCACTGCTGCACAGCACTGCAGAGATTATAGGAGATGTTAGAGAATAATCCAGTCATAAACAGTAAAAAGTTCAGATCAATTCACAGTTCTCCCCATTATGAGTGATACTATAAGATTAGGATTCCCAGACTAAGTGCAAACAGAAAAAATCAGTAGAAATGTAATAAATTGAACTCTGGTCCTGTAGAAATTCACACTTCTCTCTCTCCTGTGAGTTGTACTAAAAGACTAAGGTCCCAAACCAAGTAAATACAAGCAGAAAAATGCAGTGGCAATGTAATAAATGTGGCTCAGATCCTGCAGGAATTCATATTTCTTTCACTGTTGAGTTATGCTGCAAGACTAAGGCCTTCAGACCAAGTAAAATGCAAATAGTTAAAAAGTATAAATGAAATAAATGCTCAGATCCTGCAGCAACTGAAAATTCTCACTGTGAAGAATACTTCAAGACTAAAGTCGCAGATAAAGTTAAAATGCAAACAGTTGATTAAAACAAGGAAAATGCAGAAAATACACCATTCAGATTAACACACTGAATTTTGCAGTGTGCGCAAGATGAAATGGGATTATATGAAAGAGAGGCCAAGTCTAATGGGAGTCCTTTTATCGGTTTGAGCTTAGCGTCCAGTAGAAATAGCAATGGGAGAGGATTGCAAAAGGTACCAAGTTTAAAAACACAAGAGTTGGAAAGGTGGGTGAGAAAAATCCAAAAATCAGTGCAATCAAACGGCAGTTTTAAACTGGGCTGTTTTAGTTGTAGTAAACCATAACAGTTTAATTTTCATTAATTCTATATAAAAAAAAATTGAATCAGTCTTAAAATTAATATTCCCCAACAACAAAATGTCCTTTTCTGCATTAAAGTGCAAAATCCTCTCCAAATAAAGCTTTGCTTGATTCAAGCACCAGCTGTATGCTTTAATTGGAGTGTCCATTATTTTCTTTGCCAGGGTCTTGCAATATAAAACAAATGGGAAAGATGCCCCTGCCCGATTCCTGTGCTGAAACATGGCTTCTTGGAGAGGATCCATCCCACCTTAATTCTTGCCTCACTTCCTTCATATATCATCCTAATTAACCTTATTCTGTCAGGAATGCAACTGCGTCCATTGCCTTACTCATAAAATCCAGCTAACTGTATTGAATGCTTATTTTGCATCAAGATCCACCAGAAATAGCTTTGCCTCTGGATCATCATTGTTCTATTAATGTCAAATGTTTGCTTCCCATCTATATAACCATATTGATCCACATTTATCAAGTTTGGCAACACCTTTGCCATTCTCTTGGCAGGTATTGTCATAAGTGTTTTATTATCATGGTTTAAATATTAAATGGGTCTGTATGAACGAGTCTGAAGGGTCTATACCACCTTTTGGTAATAAAGACAACACAGTGCATCCCCTAAGATGTTGGTACTTCCCCACTTTTAGAATACTAAACAGAACTTTCCAGATCTGCGTAGCTTTCTTCCCTCCTAACTTCCACTGTAATAGTCTGTTCCTGGAGATTTCCCTGTTTGATTTCTATTTTTATCTTCCTATCTTGGATATCAATTGCTGACATACCTCTCAACTGTCCCTGATTTTCAGGTACGTTCCAGATTTTGACTCCGTTTTTAGATCTGCCCCTCTTAATCCGTCCTAAAACTAGTGACTTGGTGGAAAGATGGTGAATTACACTTCATGAATAATTACAAAAATTAAGAGTTAGAGTTGTTTTACTTAAGAAAATGCTGTGATTCTGTTAGTCTGTAGTTAATAGCACTAAAATTGTGTCTGATTTTTTTTTTTCTGGATTTGTCCCCGATTGGTTGAGAGCTATGATTGCTGAGCCTTCTTTTCCTCTAATCTTGTCACACATCTTCTATACATATTTTCTTTTTTTTCTTGGTTTTCACATTCCTTTGCTTATACAGATTTTCATAAAATTTCCAAAATATCTCCAACTTCAGTAGGATCTTTGTTTTTTGTCAACGACTTCCTAAGTGACAGCTTTTTCCTGTTTGTTGCTTAACTCATTGTGCAAAATGCTTGTGCTCTGGACAGGTTATAAAATAGTTACTTAATTGCAGTCTTTCTAAGTGCATGCAGATTATACAAATACTCCCTTATTTTCCCTTTAACACTCTGCAGTTTCTCCCTTTTCTATTTTTCCAGATTCCCTTTTTCTGTAATACTTTAACCCATGTTAACGTCTCCAAGTAATTTCTATTACCTCTTTTGCCCTATCATCATTTTGTTTTAATTGTGCTCTTGACTGCATTTTCATTTTGTCTGACTTGCTAGCCGTTCAATCTGAAGACATTTGTCTTCCCTATTAACTCTTCAATTTCTACCACCGTTCCTTAAATGTTTCTTTTTAACATGAAGAAAAGTTTTTATTTATGTATAGTTGAAATAATTTTTTGATGTATGAAACTTATTTAAATGCACATGCTTCTATGAAATATGAATTCTATACAGTCTAGCCCAGTTAATGTACCTTGATGAATAGTTATGTCCATTTGTCTGATATTCTGCTGAATGTCCTAATTTTTTTGTGAAATTCACATGCTCATTTTTATCCAAATGTGTTTCTTGCAGCACTGCTTCTTGTACATATTTCTTAATGTAATACTTTTTGCTTATAATATACAAGGCCATTTACATTTCATGATATGAACAGATTAGCCGTTATGATAGCTATTAACCCCACCTGTTTAAAGTGACAGTACTTTTGAATTTGCATTTCCAACTTTTGTTTTAAACAGTTGCTTCTAGTGTCCATCTGAACCAGTGTTGCGTTTTTTAGGACTTTTTCCTTCAATGAAAGCACTCAAGACAAAAAGCTAAATGCATTTTCAGACCCCCATCCCCTTTTAACTTGGAAACCACAAGCACTACCTATCCTAAAATTAAGGTTGCATATGCTAAAGCGCATGTTGTAGCCTGTAGTCTTGTTAGAATGAGGTCTGTTCTGTTATCTCTATTCCTCTCCCAGATGTGAAAAAATGTGCAGGCTTTAAGTAAAGATTAATTTTTGATCTTAAGAAAAAGGCATCTTAGTAAAGTCATTAAACTATTAAGACTGCTGGGGAGGGTAATAATAATAATTCACTTCTCACAGTTTCAACCTTCATTTTTCACTGAGGTGCCTGCCACTGTACATTAATTTTACATTTCTCTGAAGAGTGCTCAAGATTAATTGATTGCAGCTGCAGACAAGCTGGTCTCCAAGTAAAAGCAGTCAGCAGTGAGAAAAAAAAAATAAACTTTGTAGATGCACGAAAGAGTCTTTGTAAGTTTCACTCGGAACAGTATGTACAGAGTTCTCTCATGCAACTGCCTGTAATTGCAGACCTCTATTTTCCCACCAAGAGCATTTGCTTAATGAGTAAAAAGCTAATTAAAAGTTAGCATCTTTGCATATGCAAGAAACCTAACATTACCCATGCCTTTCTTCATTTTATCTTAAGCCCATTTGCTGTAAAAAAAAAAAAAAAAAAAAAAAAAAAAAAAAAAAAAACAGCATAACTGAGGCCATAAACGTGTACATCTGCCCTTGCAAAACAAGGAAAATTACAATCTTAATTCTATATACATTAATACACTTCTATACTCCACACCCACCCCAGCAGCCCAAGATCACAACGTTATTTTAATTTTTGACCAAATTTCTCATCTAAAAATGATCATTTGCTTTAACATCTTTAGCATACACAGCAGTCACTGATAAAATTCCCACACCACAGACTGCACACTATGCAAAACTGCTTTCCAATATTGCATGCAATTTATATCATGAAATTGTACACAAATATTGAACAAATGTTCACCTAGTTTCTTCATTCCCTTTGTGTCCTAAACATTGAGATAGAGGAATATTTGCTATACAGTTCACCTGCAAGTTTAACAAAGTCAACAAAATTCTAGTCTCTCAACCATCCGCTTTTTCTTGCAAAGCCATATTCCACATTGTTCCTATTCCCAGTACTTCAGTCTACCAGTTATTCAATAATTTCAGTGTTGCTGGACTTTTTTTCTGATTATCTGCATCTCCCAACACCAGTCTCTGGTTCAAGTACATGGTATTCTTGATTTTTTTAGTCATCCCTTTTTTTCCCCATCTCTAGTTTGAAACAATGGAAGAGGTTTCACTGACAAAAATCTCACTTGGGATTTACTGTCAGAATGAGAAGCAGAGTTCACTTGCTTAATGACTTGCTCTTTGTTGGCTAAAATTTATTACTCCCCCCCCCCCCCCCCGCCTTCTGCATCAAAAATATATTTGGTCCTTCAGGAAAAAATATTCTAAAGATGGATACAGCGTTTTGAATCTCACACCTGCATCTCAACATTCCCTTATTGTTAGGATAAACTTGCTTTTTTTCTGCCAGGCATGCAGTGAATAATCCTTTTCCACAAATACTCATCTCCAATTTTTAATAGTTTTACCTTTCTGTCACTTTTACCAGTGCCAACTTTCTGCTTATATTACATCTTTACTAATGTTTTCTATCCTTCCTTATTGCTATGTTTGGAGCATACAAGTAGTATGCTCTTTCACCTAACAAATCCTGTTGTGAAACGCCAGTTCGCATGCATATTTGTACTTTGGGAAATTAATACTGTCTGTTCCTTTTAGCTTGTGGTACAACAGTAAATCTCAGATTTTCTCTGTACTCTGTCTTCTAACTCTTATTTGTTAAACAGATTTTTGCAGTTTTATCAGTTCACTTGAATAGCTAGATAGGGCTGATTTTGTATTCAGTGCTTTGTTTGAGTCCTTTGTTTCATTTATATTAATCACCTCTGTGTGCATTTGATTTGTTTTTCTCCTCTTAAATTACCAGACGCAATCTCCTGTACCAAAGCTAAAATTTACAGTTTTTAGTGGAACAGGTGCAGAATTCTTATCAGCCAGAGTTTTCTCCTCTTTTTGATGCTTTTTTCTGAAGTTCTCCACATGTCTTCTGTGCTGTCCATTCTGGCAGGCAGTGTAGTATAGTATACAAACTGTGAGGATGAGTGAACTTTAGTCAGTGGTTAGTGTCCCTTGACTGTTTTCGTAATGGTGGAGCTCAAATCAACTTTATAAATAAGTCTGCAGCCATTTTCAAGTACCACGTGAAACAAGTCCTAATAAAAACACACCCACATAATTTTTAAAACTCCTGTGATATCACCAGAGAGGACGAGAATGGGTTTGTGTCCGTACAGTTTAATGGACAAGCCGCCATTTATTAAATTCAATAGCAAAGGCAAGGGCTGATAAGGGGTAGATCATGGAGAGCCCTTGCTTACGTCAGCATGACAAGGAATTTTAAGGAAGAATTCATCTAATAGGCTGGATATTTTTAAAACTCGCAACAAAAACGATTTTTCTCATTTAAAGTTTTCGTGACTCAGCTTGCCAGCCATTAAGAATTTGATGCCCCATTAACTGATTACCAGTTAATGTGTGCGAATTATGTAGTTGAATGGGGAGAAGGAAAATTTGTCAGATGGCTTCTCTGTTTAGTATCAGTGACCAAACAGCCATAATGTTGCACTTTTTTTTTTGTGGCTAGAACCTTTCTGAGACTTCAGTGGTTTGACAGGTCTGTACAAATGATCCAAGAGGCATCACAGAACCAGCAAAAAAGTTTCACTACCTGACTTGGTTTGCATTGATTAAATATACAACTTCAAAGACAACACTGCAGTAACGCACCAATGGAGCTCTGTATCATATACTGAATAAAATATTTTTCTGTTGCAGGATGCAGTGCACTAATTTTAATTGTAGAAATCCGAGACATGGCATTTAATTTTCACAAGCTTTCTAAGAGAGTCTGTTTGGCATTTATAAATAAATACATTTATACCCAAGTGTTTAAAGGTGTACTGCAACAGAAGTCCCCTTAATTCGAAAAGGCAAAATTCCTAAGTCTTTTTGAAAGATAAATCTGCCAATTTGTGACATGTTGCAGAATGATGGACAAGTTAAATGCTGCATAGCAGGTGAAATGGTGATATGAGGGATATGTTAAGAGGTATAGTATTGGTCAATTTTAACTGCCTTTCAGTGAGATTAATCCACAACTCAAAGAATGCACGTTCTTAAGCAGATTTCTTTGAATTCTGCAGTCCAAACGGTGCAGTCATTCTTGCAGATTTCACTTTGCCAGAGTGATTCCATTCTCCGCGTTCTTCATATACGTAGTAGTTCTATTCCCAGAGTACTTCCAGACTGAAATGCTGTACAAGAAAGTTTTTCATTTTCTAATCCCCATCTTATGAGGTCTGCAGAGATTTTAAAATAACCAGGTGCAGCTGTTGGGATAACTAAATAAATCATGAGCACGTGCTTCTGCCTTATTGTATTTTCAGCAGAATGCTTCTGGTTCATACAGTTAAGGATAGCACTCTAGCACAAGCCATTAGAGTTATGTTGGACTCTTACTAAGCTGTTTATTGCAAATAATTTTAGGAGGCAAGAACAGTTTCAGATTCATGTCATAAGACTTTACATGGTCATGCAGCCAGTATAAACATCAGCAGTAAAATATTTATTTAGGGTACTAAAATAGGTTCATTTTTTTCTACTAGCTCAAGAATATAGTTTATGAATGACTTAAAATATCAGTTGATAATTCAGAGGAAAGTTAATATTCCATAACCAGCAGATTCCTTCTGTTTTCTAGCATCTCTCCACCCATCACATCACATAACTGCAAAACTTTTGTAAGCAGAATACTGTGACAAGTATACAGGAAAAAGCTATTAACTCTGCTCCTCCCCCCTTCAAAAAATGCTGGTTAACAGCTACATTTCTTTAACAATCTGTTTTTGTATACATTCAAATTGTTGCACACTCCACAATGTACTATTTTGTCCTTAGTTGCTAAGGTGACAGGTTCATTTAGTAACCTAGGTGCTGAAGCACTTGTCCGGCAAAGGATGGAAGAGAATGCCCAATACCAGTTTATGTATATCGGCAAAAGAATGTTGGAGTCTTAAACACCTGTGAAGGTGGTCTTGGATAGCAGACTTTTACTAGTGTGCACTCTAATTGGAGTCTCTGTAGAAAGGCGCATACTCGCTCTCACTCTAGCATAGTAGGCAATATATCATGTTTCATGGTGACCAAGGGGAAAGTGGGATAGAAGTGTGCAAAAAATGTAAAACCCTGCTGGATGATTGCCACATTGTATGGGTAGGACTTAATGCATTCTTTTGCTATGACACCTTGTAGTCTTTCTGCCTTGCAATGTAGCATGACACGAGGGGAAAAGGGGTGGGGTTACCTTAAACTTCCCACCCAGTAACTGCTATACAGCCATCATCATCAGTGCTCCCTTGACCAGGTATTTGTGGTTGGACATCATATAGTTTGAGGCCTTAGGAGGTTAAGGAGTACACACAGGTTCATAGGGAAGGTACTAGGCTATCGGCCCAAGGGTCTACGTAAGCCTAGCCAACAAGGTCCCCTGGCTTACGCCACCCAAGAAAGTTATTTTCCTGTGCCACTGTTGAGCAGAGACACAGAAGTAATCCCCGGGGTGTATTTCCTATTTCCCAGCCACTCATCAAGATTTTTCTTTGAGTGCTAATGAAGAACTTTGCCTGACATAGATGGGTAGCCTGTTCCAGAGTATGGGAAGTCTCTGGGACAGGAATCTATCCCTCCATGTCCTGTTTATTGTGGTGACAAGGTTTAGGTCCCTAGAGCATGTAGCTTGGAGGGATTGGGATTTCTTTAGGTGTAGCATGTCCAAGAGCTCTGGGTTTGACATAGCTTTATATGTTAGGCAGAAATCACCTTGGAGTAAGTGATATGCTACAGAGTAAAGCTGGAGTTGTTTGAGGCGGTCAGTGTAGGGCATTTGTTTGAGGCCAGTAATCCTCTTTGTGAGGTACATCTGTGGCCTTTCCAGCTGCTACAAATGTCTTGAGGTACATTCCAAAAGGGGCGTTATACTCTATAATGGGTCTGAGTGTCTAGTAGAAGGGAACAATGACATCTTTTTCCTGGATGAAAACCCTTTTATGATGAGGTGCGCCATGTAGAAGGACTTCCTGACTACTGTGGCAATGTGACTATCAAAGGAGAGACTACTGTCCACCTGGGTCCCAAGGTCTCTTATCACACATTTCGTGTTAAGTAGATTGCTCCCTATGTGGTAGTTCATGGGTACAGAGTTTTTACCAAAGGGGATGACACTGCACTTTTTGGTATTGAGCTTGAGGCCAAGGCTCTTGACACCAGGCATCTGTCTCAGCGAGACCCTTCTGTAGGATGTCCACATCATCTGGGGACATGACTATGGCTCCTAGTTTGCAGTCATCTGCAGACTTCGTTAGCCAGAGGCCTTCTCTGTTAGCCTGTACTTCAGAGAAGTAGATACCAAACAGGAGAGGTCCCAGGATGGAACCCTGTGGTACTCCACTTGTCATTGCTTGGAGTCTGCAACTTTTACAGTGTGGGTTCTGTCAGTGAGTCAGTTGGCAACCCATCTTGACGTAGGGATTTATACCTAGTTTAGTGAGTTTAGCTATAATTCCAGAATGAGGGATGGTGTCAAGCCTTGGCGAGGTCAAGATAGGCTATGTGAACCACCTTACCCTCATCTACGGCTTTGGTGACTGCCTCAAAGAAGTCAATCAGGTTCAGGAGGCATGATCTGCCTTTCACAAACCCGAACTGGGTGGGATCCAGAGATTGGAGGTTACCAATGTCTTTGAGTTCCATGATGATATGTTCCATGGCCTTGCAGACCAGGCTCATCAGGCTAATAGGTTGATGGTTCCCGGGATCAGTGGTGGCTCTCCCTTTGTGGAGTGGGATAACTGTTGCTGTGCACCATTTAGTGGGCACAAAGCCTGATGCGAGGCTATTATTGAACATGGTGCTTAAGTGGGGAGCCAGTTCGTTCTGAAGTTCGTGTAAAACGCAGCCTGGGATGTTGTCCGGTCCCATGGATGCTGTGTTTTTGGCTTTAGAGAGTGCGGCTTTTACCTGCATAGTTGTAATTACAGGGACTCTGCATTCTTCCTGTATAGATATGGGCCTTTTAGGGGGTGAGGGGGGGTAAAGTTAGCACTGAACCCTTTAGGAGGTGAGGGGGGGGTTGTTAGCACTGAACCTATCATCCAGGATGTTGTCAATATCAGTTGGTTCTGCAATTTTCCTACCGTTGTGCTGTAACTCAGAGCAGATCTGGATGTTGCCAGTGAGATTCTTGACATAGCTATAGAATGCTTTGTGGTTGTCCTTAGAATTAGTGGCGATTTTTGTTTTCGTAGCTAGCTTTGGAGAATCTTATAAGGGATCTCACCTTCTTACTGAGGCTGATCAGGGAGCTCCTCCACTCGTGGGATTTTACACTCTTTTGCAACAGTTTCTTCCTTCTGTTGTACAGTTTGTTTATGGCAGGGGACCACCAGATTGGCTTTGGAATAGCATGATCCATGCAATCGTGCAAGTGCTTAGAGTGCATTTGTGTAGGATTCAGCAGTTGTAACTGTATTGTCCATCTGCATGGGTGTCATGAAGTTTATCACTTCTGTCTTAAGCATGAAGTTGGCTTTGGAGAAATTTTTTACTGTGGTTTCCTTAATGGGGAGTGGGGGCGGGATGTGGATATCAAGAGTGATTAGCTTATGGTTGGATCGGACCAACGAGGAATTGACTTCAGGTGTGGATTCTAAACGACAAAAAATACACTGAACCCACAGACATCGCCAATATCCTGGCAGACAGGTTCAGTGCAAACTTCTCCCAAAGAGCAAGTATCTATCCCGGCAGAGGGCTGCCTCCCAAACATCTCTGATGCTCAGGTGAAGGCTGCCCTCTCCAAAGCAAAAAACACTGCTTCCATGGGACCAGATGGCATCCCAGGTTGCGTCCTACATGAACTCCAAGAGGAACTAATCCCGCAAATAAAACCGCTATACAATCTCAGCCTCACTACAGGATATGTGCCCACAGAATGGCGTACAGCAACAGTGGTCCCACTCCACAAAGGTGGAGCCTCTACGGACCCTGGAAACTATCGCCCCATAAGCCTGACTAGCTTAGTCTGCAAGGCTATGGAGAGGATCATCATGGAGCTCATAAACAAAGACATTGGGGACCTACAGACACTAGATCCTACCCAGTTCGGCTTTGTCAAGGGCAGATCCTGCCTTTTGAACCTGGTTGACTTCTTCGAAACAGTCTCCAAAGCCATAGATGAAGGGAGGGTATCCACACAGCCTATCTGGACCTTGCAAAGGCATTTGACACAATACCCCACTTGGGCATCATAGATGAGCTATCCAGCTTAAATATAAACCCCTATGTCACAAGATGGGTCGCAAACTGGCTCAAAGACAGAACCCACAGAGTGAGAGTTGCTGGAGCCATGTCAGACTCGAAACCGGTCACAAGTGGCGTCCCACAGGGTTCTGTCCTGGGACCACTCTTGTTCGGTATATATTTTTCCAAGGTACAGGCAAACGTGGGAGGACTATGGCTCACCAAGTTCGCAGACGACTGCAAACTGGGCGCCATAATCGACTCTCCAGCTGACACAAACATCCTTCAAAAAGGTCTCACAGAGACAGATAACTGGTGCCAGTGCCATGGTTTAAAGCTAAATGCCAAAATGTATAGTCATACCCTTTGGCAAAAACAATGTGCCCACAAATTACCACATAGGCGGAAACCCATTAAGTACAGATTAGGGACCTGAGGACCCAAGTTGATAGCAATCTCTCCTTTGAAAACCACCTTGCCAAAGTGGTTAGAAAGACCTTCTACATAGCCCACCTCATCACAAAGGGTTTCACATCTAGATCAAGAGAGATATTCGTGCCCCTTTATTCATCCATCAGGCCCATCATGGAATACAATGCCCCTTTTGGGATGTACCTTACCCGACACCTGCAGCAATTAGAAAGACCCCAAAAGTATCTCACCAAGAGGATCAAGGGTCTCAAACAGATGCCATATGCTGCTCGGTTAAAAAAAACTCCAGCTCTACTCAGTTGCATACCGCCTACTTCGAGGCGATCTATGCCTGACATACAAAGCTATGTCAAATCCAGAATTAATGGACATGCTTCACCTCAGTAAATCTGAATCCCTTAGAGCCACAAGCTCGAGGGACTTGAACCTCAGCACAGAAATAAATAGAACTTGCTGGAGGGACAGGTTCATAACCCAGAGGCTCTCTTCGCTCTGGAATAGAATTCCAGTTCATGTGAGGCAGAGCACCTCACTGAATCTCAAGAAGAATCTCGATAGGTGGATGGGGGATCGTAGGTTTGTCCCAGGGATTACTCCCGTGTCACTATTGGACAGAGGCACAGTAAACTAAACCTTAAAAAGGGCACAGTATACTCAAATCAAGGGGTGGCGTAAGCCATACAGAATCAGGCTAGGCTTATAATTGCCCCAGGGCAGATAGCCTAGTATGAACCTATGAACACCAGTCACTCATGTTGGTAATTACTAGGTCTAGGATATTGTTGCCCCTGGTGGGGGGGTGTGGATAAGTTTGATCCAGGGCATTGGAGTTTATGAATTCCACAAAGTGTTGATACACGGGTAGTTTTCCCAGTTAATGGTGGGGTAGTTGAAGTGCCCATTATTAGGGTGTTTGGTTGAACCCTAATATTTTCCAGTACATCAAGAAAAGAGGAGTGGGAATCCAGGGGCATGGTGGGGGATCTGTAGCAAGCTACAATTTGGATTACAGTTTTGCCCAGAGTTAGTTGGACTTGGATAACCTCGGATGCATTATGGTGAGCAACTAGCCTGGAGGTGTGGATATCCTTAATGAATATGGACACACCTCCACCTTTGGTGTTTCGGTCCAGGATACATGGCCGAAAAGTGTGGTATGACTTATAGCCTGGTAGTGCAGGGGTGCTCCCTGGAGCCTTGAACCAGGTCTCGGTCACTGCACAGATATCTATGTTCTCCATTTTAAGGAGTGCCTCGAGTGAGTGCATTTTGAGATTGACTTCTAGCATTGAGTAGCATTACCCTCAGTTTTTGCTTGCTTGTTCCTGTTATGGTGGTGGCACTATAGGGGCAGCAAGAGCCTTGGCCAGTATCTGGAATCCCAGGGGTGACGGGTGCAGGCCATCTCTGGCAAAGCATTGTGGTCTGTCGACCGTGTCATCCCAAGCAGACAGATAATGAATCCCCTTAGAATGACACCGGAAGCTTAGCCAATTGTTGAAGTAAATCATTTTGTCCTTGTACTGCGGTATCATTCTGGGTGATGGCAAAATGCTACTCAGGGCTAGGGTCATACCTGCTTGGGCTACAAGATTGGAGAGCTCTTCCATGTCTCCATGTAGTCCAGGGATGTACGTCTCAGGTCATTCACACCAACATAGACAATGACAGTCATATTTGTACTTGTGGAATGACATGAGTGCGTGGGTTATGTGGCGGATCCTGGCACCCAACAGGCAGCTGACAGTAACCTTCTCCTTGTTTAGTCTGGTGAGTGGGACATCAATGTGCCTGACTACAGAGTTACCTATGACTAGTGTGTTGGGTACATTGTTTTGCCTTATTGGCTGTGGTTGAGTGGCACACTGAGTCTGTGGGCTGTGTCATTTGGGTTGTGTTGGGGGATGGAGGTTGCTTGCTTTTCTGCTTTGGAGGTCTCTGTTGCTTGGACAGATTGTTATTGAGAGCCTCCGTGAATGTTTTTGTGTTACTATGTGTGGATTTTGGTGGTGTAGATTTAGTGTGACTATGATGTGTGGTGTAGTGCAAATGTTTACCTTCTCCTCATGACTGTCAAGTTCAGTCTTGGTTGGAGAGCTTTACCTCCAGTTTGGCTAGATTAGTGCATCTCACAGGTTGTAGTGTTGGGTGGTAGGAGGAGAGGGTTGTCTGTGTACATGAGGCAATTTCTGCATTGCCTCAAGATGTCCAGATTCATCAGATAGACAGGAGAACACTGGGAGCTGACCCTTGGACATGCCTGAATAAAAAACTATTTTCCTGTAGATAAGTGAGGAAAGCGAGTACAAGAGCTGTTTTTCTCTAAAGTGAGAAAATAAGTACAAAAACTATTTTCCTCTAGGTAATGAGGAAGGTTGAGTGCTATAGTAATTAGTAGCTTATTTAGTGCTTACAAGTTCTGAACAAGTGCTGAGCATGAATAAGCAAATTTAAGTGCTAAAACTAAGAATCTGCATCTGCACTAGACAAGTTACAGGACAGAAACAAGTGCAAATGCAGGCTTTCAAATCAGAAAGTTGAGAGAGATGGAAGAGATTGCCCAAACAGTCAATAACTACAATTTTGGGGCCAGAACCACTCCTTATGTGGTAGACAGACAGGTTACCGAATGCTTACCACCCCCACTGATGAGCTAGAAGGCTTCCCTCCAACACAGAAAGGCTTGAGGGGATCAGAAGCTTACATACAGTCCTGGATACAGCAAATCTGTATCTGGAACACTCGTTACAAGAAGGGTAGGAAACCGGCTTAGTTTTTTTTTTGTTTTTTTACAGAAAATTAGCAAAAACAGTAGTAAAAGCAATTCACATGCAGTGCAAGCTGGCACACTTGAGTATGTAACAATATTAGACCAAACGCAGTTTAAAAAAAAAATGCAATTAAATTAAAAAGGACTAAAAGCAAGTGCAGAGAGAGTTTATTGGGTAGAATGTGGTAAAGAGCTGGGACTGGGGGAGTGTCCCAGATCGAATCTACAGTGGGGCGGGCAACTGCAAAAGCCACCAAATTTAAACTACAAGCCTAAAATAGGGAGGGTGGGATTTAACAGTTTCAACAGAGATCTAAGCAACAACTAACCGTACAAACTCTAAAACCAAAAAATACACTCTGCTCTGTATATTTGCAGATAGATTGGAAAGCAGTCTCTCCGAACACAGGTTCCAGCAATTAAATGCAGGCTGTTACTAACCGGTCTAATTTTATGCTTGATCTCGACCTATAGAGTTGCATAGGGTACATGATTGATTCAATTCCCTTTTCACTACTCCCTTGTGCAGCATTGACATTTTCCGGATAGAGGGATCGGTATTATCCTGAGTTGAATGGTAAACTAGCTGCTAAAACTGAGATGGGTGAAACAGTGAAAATTATTATACTTGGGAGTCTTATAGTTGTATCTTTCAGCTTTTCCTGGTTAGGGGTCGCCACAGCGGAACTCTGGTCTGCTAATGATTGGCAGTAGATTTTTACGTACCGAGTTGCCAGCTCTTGCGCACAACCTTCAACGAAGGTATGCCCATTCATGCATGTCTCCACACAGAAGACGCTTTAGCTGAGAATCGAACAGGACAACATCTTACTGTGAGGCGACAACGCTACCGCAGCACCACCACCACAGTTCCCACCAGTCGTATAGTACAAGTAGTAAATGTCATTAGTAGACTAGAAAAAATGAATTAAGTTTAGTAGAAAATTGAAATGACAAGACTAAGTATTTAATAAGCAATGCATAAAGAATGCAAAAAAAAAAGCAGACACTATAGAAATCTGAAAAAAAATTGTTAGCGACTCTGTAGGAAGGCATGAGAGTTTAACCAGTAGTGCCTATGAAGGTATCCCAGTTAAACAGCATAGGAAGTATATATTGACCTGGATCCCAGTAGATGTCTTATCTGCTCTGTTAAATGAATGTTTAGTTTTGTAAGAACGGTGAAGTATTTGTCTTTTTATAACATTTGGAATGTTGTGCCAGTATTGTGTGCATATTTTATAGCAGACCTTTTGTTTTGCAGCTAGTTTATAGTAGGAATTGTGCAATAGAGTGGAGTACTTTTAAGCTGTAGTTTTTCTTGTGTCATGGCTGTTTTTCAGTTGGAAGGGGGCAATAATTTTGATTTAGTGATTTAAAAGTAATGGAGTTGAGAAACTATGCCGCTCGGGCTGCAACTGTCAGCTATTTAACTTCTGTCAAGGGATTAAAAAAATCGTGTTTTCTGGTTAGAGTTAAGTTTTACAGTTAGAGTGGAGGGCAATCAAAAGAAGTATATATTTCAGTTGTGGTAACAATGTTTATAGCAATGGCTTTTCTAACTTCTGATGTGAGAAAGTTTGCTGTTTTGTAAGACTACTTTACCTGATTCATGACTTGGTGTGCGTTTTTGGATGCGACATTTGATAGTGAGGTATTTCGACAAATTCTAGTTCAGTATCTGGTTAGTTGCACCTTTCCTGTTTCCAGCCTCTTGGCCTGGATTTTCATTTTAATCTGTCACACTGGAGCCTAGATCTTGTTATGGTTGGATCTAGGTGATGGCAGTTCACATGCATGTATTTTGGGGATGAGTATTTTATTAACATTGTATATAGTATACATGCTTGTCAGTTCTCCAGGATTTTGCACTGTCTAAATTTTTGTTTCATATTTCTGCTCTGTTCTTCATAACATCTGTGGTTTTCTGTCAAATCTGTATTTGATTGAGGTCAGTAAATAATGGCAAACATTTGAGTTTCAGGCTTCATGTCCTTCAGAAGATGCACAACACAAAACCTATTTTAGCAACTTTGTAAGTTTATAAGAGCAATATTTAAAATCTGCCCCTGAATTTGGGTCCTTGCCCCCCCCCCCCTTTGTGTTTGTCTAGAATTCTTGAGCAAAGAAGTTGAGATGTAGGAGTATATAATGTCTTCTGATCTGTACGTATTAAATGCACATAGACCTGAACATGCTAACCCACCTCTTGTATGACGATGCCATTGGCTGGTTTCAGACTACATTCAGAGTCTTACTTTAGGATCAAGAATAGCAATGGGTGCTGAATTTTTTTACTGTTCCAAGTCACGACTGCTGACTTGTGGGTTGAGTAGTTGCTTAATAGATAAATTCTCACAGGCAGAGGTAAGTACAATATCATGCACATGAAGTATGATTATGGTGCAGATCCCAGGGAAATCCGTTAATATACTGTGAAAATGGTAAAGGTCTCAGCATCATTCCTTGTTCACATTTTTGTGAATAAATTCTTAAGATAGTGCGGTGCTGAGAATGGCAAAGGTAAGAGTCAGAAGTTACAGTAAACCTTTGTCAAGAAAATTTAATTTTGACAAAGGGAATTGCATCCATATATGTTGTATAGTGTGTGTCTGTGTGTGGATGGATCGTGATATCCACACGCCACCACCCAGTAATAACATACCCACCCTAGAGGATGCACTTTCCTAGGCCAGCTCAAACACCTTAACGGAACTTACAGTAGATGTCAACTTTGACTGTGCTAGTGACACTTAAAATCAATCTATATACTTATTTGGATTCAGTCGACTAATCTGTGTACTTAACCACATTATGCATTACATTATGCAAAACTAGCAACAAGCTTACTCTTCTAAAATGGACCTTAAGAAATGACCTCAGCAAAATGCTACATGCTGGCATCGTAGCAGATGCATCAAGATGTTCTTCGTTCCACATTGCTGCAGTCCTTACTATTGGGTAGTCCGCTGTCCAGTCGGCCCGAATACCAGAGTATATGGCTGACGTCGGTCAGGGCGCATTAGACTGACGTCAGTACGTCAGGGTACTAATGCGCATGACCGACGTCATATCCTCAGTCTTTTTTGCCACATGGTCCGATGCAGAAGCAGTTTTGCGAGTGCAGGTTGGCGTTCTGAAATATTTCGGCCGGAGTTTCAGACCGAATCAGAGTTGGCTAAGTACCCCGTTGGGGAACATTTTGGTTTTTTCTTGCCTCAGTATTTAACCGGATGTCAGAAAAAGTGAATTAACTGTATTTCTTGTGGGAAACAGATACCTCATAGGGATTACCATACCTTGTGTATACCTTGTTTAGGGCCTGAGCACGACGTTGTTGGATGCCGCTCTTGTGCTAGGTTTAACAAACGCACTATTAAGAGGCGGTTAGACTGTGCCAGGTTAGTGTTTGGGAAGCGTTGCAATTATAAAATGCCGTCGGATGCTCCGACGCCCGCTTCGTCCAAGAAGCGCAAGGACAAAACAGCGAAGCCTAGGGTTGATGAACCGGCAGTCCCGGATGTCGGTTCTTTAGAAGGCTCAGTGGAGCCAGAGGTTTTGCCAGGAGTTTCTTTGGAGTCTCAGGCAGAGACTTTACTGTTACAGGATGTACCTTCTCAGGAGGTAGGCCAGGCTGAGGGGGCTTCCCAGGTAACTGCTCTTCCCTCTCTTCCCAAGGTAGTTAGAGCCTCTCCTTCTGTTGCCAAAACTTCTTTGAGAGGTAGGCCAAGTTCAGCTTCAGTGGGGGCTTCTCCTAGCATTTCAGGTTCTGTGCCTAAGAAACATATGCTTAAAATGGCAGAAGATTTGATTACTATGATTAGAGGTTCTATGCCCCCTCCTGATAAGAGGCCTAGGGTGGAACCGGAGTTTGATAGTTTTGAACAGTGTTCAGAGGCTTCTGAGTCTTCTGCGGAAGATTTGCAGGAGTATCCTCCTTATTCTGATTCTGATGTGGATGATTCCACTCCTACAGCTTCTCCTCCTGAGGATTTCTCATTTTCAGAGACTCTGCATTCCATGAGGGAGCACTTTAAATGGGAAGGCCAGGATTACTCTGATTCCAGGAAAAGGCTTAGGGAATTCTTGTTTTGCCCCAGCATAGGCCCTTAGCTATACCTCCTGTGTTGAATGTGGTGGAAGATGTTCTTGCAGAGGCTTCCCTGAACCCTGATTCTTTGCCTCCTGCTCCTGTTAAACCTGATAGGTACTATAGGGTGCCTGAAGCTCATAAGTATCTTTTTAAGAGTCCTAGGGCAGACCCGGAAACTGTTTCTCAGGGACCTAAAGGTGTTAAGGCCTCTGTGGTTAAAAACCCTGTTCACACTGATAAAGAGGCAAGGGCTTTGGATAGATGGGGAAAGAAAGTGTATACTTCTTCCACTTTAGCCATGAGGGCGTTGAATTGTCAGTTTCACATGCTTAAATATCAAAATTATCTCCTTTTACAGCTGAAATCTAAGGTGGATGCTTTGGCGGAAGGTATTGAGTGTAAAGAGTTGCTGGATTTAGTTCATGTCTGAACAAGTGGGTAAGCATTCTTTGCAATGTGGTTTTGATGCTGTACAGGCCTCCTCGAGGGTGGCTGCCACTAGTTCTGTTCTTCGCAGGCATGCCTGGTTGAGGGATCAGAATTTAGCTGAGCATGTTAAGACAAGGATTTTGGATGCTCCTTTACAGTCTGATGTGTTGTTTGGTTCGCCTGTGGAAGCAGTTTTAAAGAAAATGGAGGACAAAGCTAAGTCTATGCAAACTGTTAAAGATTTTTTGCAGGTGCAGCCACCGAAGTTTAGTAGAAATTGGCCTACTAAGGGATGGACATATCCTGCTTATGATTCCCAGTCTAGGGGTAGGTCTAGACGTGGTAGGGGCAGAGCTCAAGGTTCTTTTAGGCCTAGAACAGGAGTTCACCTGCTCAGACTTCTGGTGAGGGCAGGGGTCAGTCCTTTCGTAAACAGACCCAATGACCTGCCTTTTCAGCTGCCAGTAGATTCTCGTCTGGCAGCTCCTTTGGGAGGAAGACTGTCTCTTTTCAAAGGAAATTGGGATTTAATTACTCAAGACAGATGGGTGTTGGATATCATTCACCACGGTTACAGGTTTTATTTCCATACATTGCCCCCTTTCAAAGGCATGCCAGATGTTCCTCCTCCACAAAGAAAAGAGGCTCACAAGCAAATTTCTCTGTTACTCCAAATAGGGGCCATTCAGCCAGTCCCTGTATCAGAAAGGGGCCTAGGGTTTTATTCTCGCCTGTTCCTAGTACCAAAGAAGGGGAACACGTGGAGACCAATTTTGGATTTATCTATCCTCAACACTTATCTGAACATTCCCAAGTTCAAAATGTTGACGTTACAACAGCTTTTACCTCTGCTGGGCAAAGATCACTGGATGGTAACTTTAGATCTCAAGGAAGCTTACCTTCATGTGCCTATAAGACTAAGTTGCAGGAAGTATCTGCGTTTCCGAGCTGGAAATTCTCATTATCAGTTCTCTGCATTGCCCTTTGGCTTATCTACTGCGCCCAGAGTTTTCACAAAGGTTCTGGCTCCAGTGATAGCTTACTTCAGGCTAAAAGGAATTCAAATCTATCCTTACTTGGACGACTGCCTGATTCTGGCTCAAGAAAAGGAAGACCTTCTACAGCATCTGGAATATGTTATAGCAGTGCTAAGATGCCTAGGGTATTCTGTGAACGAAATAAAGTCCAGTCTAGTACCCTCTCAAGACATGTGCTTTCTGGGTGTGAGACTGAATACAGCAGCCCAGATGGCCTTTTTAACCCCGGACAAACAAAAGAGTCTATCACTTTACTTCCATCAACTATCTCATCAGTCCGTGCTGACTGCAAGGACAGTCCTTCAAGCATTAGGGTTCATGGCATCTTGTATTCTGGTGCTTCCCAATGCCAAACTGCATATGAGGAAGCTACAATGGTATCTCAAAATGTATGGACACAGCACTGCCAGGATTTGGACACTGTCATTCAAATAATACCTTGCCTTCAAAAAGAATTTTTGTGGTGGGCTCAGGAATGTCACCTAAACAAGGGACTCTCTGTGACCCGGCCAGAGGCGAGTCAGATTTTAACGACAGATGCCTCGGACATTGCTTGGGGAGCTCATCTAAATGGAAAGTGGATACAAGACAAGTGGCCTGCCAGACTACAGCATCTACATATCAACATGAAGGAGATGTTAGCAGTCCAGTTTGCATTAATGGCTTTCAAGGAGTTACTTCTTCCAGGGCAGGTGTTGATTCTAACAGACAACACAACTGTCATGTGGTACATCAACAAGCAAGGGGAACACATTCTTATCCTCTATGCAGGCAAGCAATGATTTTATGGGAGACTGCGCTAAGCTTGCAACTAACTCTTCAGGCAAGGTTTCTGCCGAGCACAGAACTCCTTAGCAGATGTGTTAAGCAGACAAATCATGGATCCCCACGAGTGGAAACTGGATCTTCATGTATTTCAGAAATTGACAGTGTCATGGGGAACTCCAGACATAGATCTGTTCGCTTCTCCACTAAACCACCAGCTGCCAAAGCTTTGCACAAAGGGGTTTCATCACACAGCTTGGAAAGTGGATGCTCTGTCTTTCAGTTGGAAAAACCTTCATGTGTATGCCTTTCCACCTCTGCCTCTTCTTCCAAAGGTGCTACTAAAAGTCAGACAAGACAAGCCAAGGATGATTTTGATAGCTCCAGATTGGCCTCGGCAACACTGGTACCCACTACTAAGGAGTCTGGTAAGGAAGCCTCCATGGCCTTTACCTTTGATTCCTCATCTGTTATCTCAGAAGGACGGTCATCTGCTCAATGTCAAGCTTCACTCTCTTCATCTAACAGCCTGGCATATCCTGTGTTGAAACACAGCCGGTCTCAACTTCCTCAACAAGTTTTAAATGTGATTATGGAAGCTAGAAGACCTAGTACAAGGAAAGTGTACGCAGAAAAATGGAAGAGATTTTTATTTTGGAGTACAGCAAAGAATTTGGAGATTTCTGAGCCTAATTTGAGTGTGGCTCTTCAATATCTTACTGAGTTATTGGACAAAGGTTTGTCCTTCTCTTCCATTAAGATTCATGCTGCAGCAATTTCAGCTCACTATGATTGTGACCCACCATTGTTTTCGCATCCTTTGTTCAAGCAGTTTCTTAGAGGGCAAAGAATATAAGACCCCACGTAGAGCTCCTACTCCTGCTTGGGATCTCAATTTTGTGTTGGAAAAACTTACTCTACAACCTTTTGAGCCTGCGGCTACTGCTGAATTGAAATACTTGTCATGGAAGACTGCTTTTCTGTTGGCTATTACTTCTGCAAGAAGGGTGTCTGAGTTGCAGGCCCTTATGGCAGTAGAGCCCTTTTGATTTTCCATAAGGATAGGGTATCATTACGCACTAATCCTTCCTTTATGCCTAAGGTGGTTTCTAGTGTGGCTTTAAACCAAACTATTCATTTGCCTACTTTTTATGCAGACCCCCAAAATAAAGGGGAAAAGATTTTGCACACTTTAGATGTACACAGGCAATTGCGTTATTATTTAAGCAGGACTAAGGATTTTAGGCAGTCTCAGCAGTTGTTTGTTTCTTTTGCTTTGAGTTCAGGGCAAGCCTGTGTCAAAACAAACTATTTCTAGGTGGATTGGGTTTTGCATTGCATTTTGTTATTCCCATCATGGCAAGGAGATTCCAGCTGGGATTAGGCCTCATTCCACTAGGGCTACTGCCACTTCAACAGCATTTCTAAGGGGGGTGGCAACTAAAGATATTTTGGAGGCAGCTACTTGGGAGTTCAGTGCATACTTTCTCTAAGCATTATCACCTTCCTATCTACTCTAAGTCTAGGGCTGGTTTTGCCACAGCTGTTTTGCAAGGCATGTTGTCAGCTCCTACTTCTTTATGATTTGCCAGCCTCCCTTACCTCTGCTTTGGGATTCTACCCAATAGTAAGGACTGCAGCAATGTGGAACGAAGAACATAGTACAGTTTTGTACCTACCATAAATGTAGATGTTCGAGGATCCACATTGCTGCAGTCCAATTTTCCCTCCCTCCTTCCCCTCTGTGTTTAGGGGTGGTTGTGTAGGTGAGGTTATATGCTGATATTTTTGTATATATTTTTGTATATATTGTACATATTTTTGTGCAGGTATTTTGGGCCTTGTCTTTTTAGGGTCTTCTGACATCTGGGGCAAGAAAAGACTGAGGATATGACGTCGGTCATGCGCATTAGTACCCTGACGTACTGACGTCAGTCTAATGCGCCCTGACCGGCGTCAATATACTCTGGTATTCGGGCCGACTGGACAGCGGACTACCCAATAGTAAGGACTGCAGCAATGTGGATCCTCGAACATCTACATTTATGGTAGGTACAAAACTGTACTTTATCAGCACCTTACATATGTTACAAGAAGCCTCACCTAAACTATCGAAGCTCACTCCCACACTAGAGTAAAAAAAAAAAAATCCATCAAATTTTAATAACTGTACTTTAAAGTCCACACTTCAGTGTGATTAGTCTCTCTTCTAAACTCCTCCACTAGATGACTGTACTGTATTTCAGCAACCAGTTTCTCAATACACAAGTTCCAGTAAGAAAAGAGTTTAAAGCCACACCTGCCACATGTTTAATCAACAGAATGCAAGCTGTCATAACACCAAGAGACAAATTGTGGAAAAAAAAAAACAATCTTCAAAATTGCCGGCATAGACAAGGAGCCAACACCCGTATTAAAAGTCACTAAACAAGCAGTGAAGTACGACGACTTTACAAAACCATTTAAGAAGTTGCAGCAGACTGACAAGGAAAGGATTCCAAATTCCTTTGGTACCCAGGAATATGCAGGACCTTGGGCTTCTACTAGACTCCAGTGGCTGAATACTGTTATTCCAAAGGGATCCTTGTACTTCGGTGCACTACACTGCATCATCTTCTGTCTACCCAAAAGACTAGATAAGCTCTCTCTTGAACTCCAGGATGTATGTCTACCTGTAAATATTGCCAAATCATTACTGAGATTTAATGTCCAGTTGGCATCCATTCTAGTTCCTGTCACTTGGTCTTGCCTATGCCCACTGGGTATTCACCAGATTCATGTTAGTGGTGGTTTGTCTGTGACTGAAGGGCAACTGTTTCCTTACTTGAACAGGTTGTTGGCACCCCCCATGAGGAATAATCTCATTCATCACAGGGATTTGCTGCTTAATCATTTGTCTTGGCTGGGAATTACTGTTGGCCCAGTGACATCTTCATTTAGTCTCACTCAAGACTTTAGGTGCATAGGGATTACAAAAAAACTGATGAGGATCAAGTTTATTTACCTATCAGCAGGGTACAAAACATCATACAGTTGGTCTCTTCTCCAATATCTTGGAGTTTGATGTTGGCAAGCTTTTTATCTTAAAGTCTTGAGGCTAATGGAAGCCTCAGTGTTTGTAGTTCCTTATATTAGAATACACGAGGATTTTTCATCTCATTATACTGAGCCTCCAGAAACATTAGACGGGATCACCAATGTGTATTCCAATGCAATCTCCCTGAAGACAGCGTGATCATTCTTACACCCTTGGTCACTTTCACAATGGCCACCTTTGTCCTGTTTTGGAGAAGGGTCCTGCAATGGGCAGACAGTTCATAAGACGACGTTGCCAGAGGACTCGTGCTTGCACATCAGTGTCCCAACATTCATGTAGGTACTATGGCTATAGTCTGGTATGTCAAAAAATGGTGGTAGGTCATTCCGGTGATATTATGAGATTTTGATTGTGGGAGTGGACAATCTCCACTAGTCACTTTCTGGTTGCTACATTTATTCTCAAAATAGCCAATTCTACCCAAGTTCCCCCATTATCTGATGATGCCTAGTGAATAGTTATCAGGCAGCAGATTATGGGCAGGATGTTGATTCTGAAATGGGGCTTCTAGGTGTGCAGCCTGTTTGCCTTGCCAGCTAACTCTAGATGTATGAACTTTCTCTTGCTGAAGATTTGCCCTCCAGTCACAGAAGGGCAGCATTAGGTCACAACTGGTCTTGGGGAGGGGGGTTACTTTATGCTCCCCCACCATACCTCCCAATTCTTCGGTAAATACCACTTTTGAGGGCAAAATATTGAGGTGCCACAAATTCCCAAGTGGCCCTTTTTAATTTCCTGTTTTTATTTTAATTTTTTTACTCATTTTGACATCACATGCAAGGCTTGTGCGATGATGTCAGGCTCATGAGGCTGCCCAGCCAATTTACTTGCAGACTGGTCTGCATTCAAACATATCTTTCTTCCCCTGGCTCCTCCTCTAGGTAAAAAATGTATGCTAGTGACTATTATACCGTTACATTTAGAGCTTATAGCTGGTATACTGAATCTGATTTAGAGAAATGGCAGGAGAAAGAAACCTGCAGGCATTACATAGCTGCTATGTGCTTAACTCTGTGTGTGTGTGATTATATTTACCTAACAGACGGTGGTTAATGGCTGCTGTTTGCTTAACGGCAGGAGAAACTTGCAGGAGTGTGTTGTGTGCGATTTACAGTTGCCTAACAAGTGGTTAATGGCAAGAGAAACTTGCAGGGTAGGAGTGTGCGGTTACATTTTTTAGAGAGAGCAGGAGAAACTAGAAGGCATTACATTTACTTATTACTTGGTAAGTACAGCAGTCTCACATTCATGGTTACAGCAGTCTCACATTCATGGTTGTTGGAGTAAGTCTGTGGGAGCAACAGTGGACTTTCAAGATCAGGAAGCGAGAAAATCTAAAACACAACTGCTTTGTATGTGACAATGAGTTTGAATTTATACTCAACCTACAGTTATGACTTCAATCCCGGCTTCTTCTAGTACTGCATTTAAAATGATTGAGTAGAAACTAGTTTAAAGGCTGTACACGCGTTATATCTGTGACTTTGGTTGTATAAAGTTAAACACTGAATAGTTGAACTTTTGCAGAGGCAGCAAACGAGCGAAGTGAATTAATTTACCCAATACAAAATTAGCCTTATTCCTCCCATTTATAACCCATGTTGGGCCTGGATCCTGCTCCTGACGTCTTACCACCACCACAACATAAAACACACCTGATTGTGCCACAGGATATGTTAAGCAGCATCAGTGTTTACAACAAAACCAGACTGCTGTGAATATCTGTAAAGGTAGTGAGATAATATATTGACACCCGCGACCCGCCAAACACGCATTCCCCAGGTGCATCCATCAGGAAAATCTGGTTTAAGAAAGCGATTATTGGCTCATCAACTCTAAATCTGAATTTGTGCCCAGTGGGCAGCACTTGTACCAGAAGTGTTGTGCAGTACTCCAACTCTACCTGAGACTGGTGTAACTATTTGCTGACAGTCAACTCAGAAGTGTGTGAGCGTGTGCACGTGGTTGTGTGGTGCATATATGTCTGCGTGTGTGTTGCGGGTGTTTTGGAGGATGGATAGTGTTGGGGTCTTTTTCAGTTAAAAGGAGCCCTGGGAGCAGGACAGCACCAGGTATTGTTTACGGTGACAAGGAGAGAGAGACTCCTGCTCAGAATTAGATGGCAAAGCAGAAAATTTTACTGAAAATATGGGTGGCTCTGGAGAATGTGCAAATGATTGCTTTTCACTGCATTATAAAAAAGGGCTCCCTTTTTGGAATAAAAAAATAAAGCTTACTGTTCTGGAATGTTAGATTCTGTTTTGTAAGCAACCTAATAGTGTTTCTAACGGTTATGCCATTTTCTGCCAAGTAAAAAAAAAAAAATATACCAACTACTGATTTCTTGTAGCAGTAATTAAAACCACAAAACTCTCCCTTCCAAGTCTGAAGCTTATTAATTTCAATACTCATCTGTTGAAAATAAGTTCAGAAATAGGATGCGGCCATACTTCTCACATTCTTTGCTAAAGAATGCTGGATAGTGCAAAAGTAATTGGGGGGGGGGCTAATGTCAAAAAGCATACATTACTCTAATTCACATAAAAATAGAACAGCAGCTTTTACATAAACACACCTTCCCTGAACAATTCTAAGATTCTGATGTCTGGCATTTTTGTCTGATAGTAATGCTCAGTAATTTGCCAGAAAATCAAATACTACAGGAGACTGGGCAAAAAAAAAACTGCAAGAAATAAGGGTCATTTGCAAAACTATGGACATTTAACAGGAGTTCACACCCCCAATGAGGTGCATGAGGGCTAGCGCGGTGGGCATTATAACAGAGTGAGATGAAGTGCTGTGGTGCAGTACAGTCCTTTGCCAAAAGTGCTGGAAAACAATGTTTTATTGGAAAAATGCTACGCCTTTGATACATACTCCTTGCATTCAAAACATGAAAAATGAAACTGCTATGATTCTTACCCCGAGATTTAGTCTTGCTCCTCCTTAGATTTATTGCATTTCTTCATAAAGCTCCTTTATTATGAAATTAGTGAACTAAGCGTATATAAAAACTAATATGATGTCAGAACAAGACAGTTATGGAAAAGTTTACACTCTTCAAAATAAGAAACTGCTTCTCTTTCTGACCCTTGGCTATGATTTTCATAAAAAAATGTACAATGGTTGGAGATTGAGGGATCTCCTCTCATATGAAGTTTCACTTCTGAACTACTTTTACATTAGTGCAGTGCATTTATTCAGTTACATGTGGGTTTGGTACTATGCAAAGTGTGTAACTGCAGGAGAAACTTGCAGGTGTGTGATTACATTTACTAGATGCTGCAGTCCTAAGAATGTCCTCTTTGGTGGAGATACCTAATAACTATGATCCTGTTATCAGTTTGCATTCCTTTCCCTATTGCAATATTACTAGCTCATCAATTTTAATTTAACATAGGCAATTTATTCCTCAATGGCAACAGGCACTTTGTAGATGAAGCAATGAAATATAAAGCTGTTTGCTAGCAACCTCTTCATTAGTTGCAGATCTTATAGATATCTTTAATGTGGAATTATTTAGATGACTTTTACTTCTGCAGAGATTGTGCATAATTACTGATACTGGTGGATTGTAGAAGTTTGAGTAGATAATTATGATGGAAATGTTAATTGGGCAGTGTTGTCATTATTGGTTCATATATTTTGTTTCATTGCTTACTGGAAAAATGTTCAAAACAAATTTAAAATGCGCTCTAACAAGTGTGTTGCATTATACAAGGAATGTAATTTAATACAGTCAGGAAGGTGCATCAAAGAACACATGTATGTTTTGTGTGCGCGAAGCCCATGATTTGAAAACAGCTTAAAGGTAATGCATTTGCCCAGTGGCAATGAATGAGAGTTTAACGGACAGAGAAGTTTTAATGCCAAGTCTGTTTTCATTGTGATACTGTATTGCTTTGTTTAGCATATGTGGATTAGTGTTTGTGGTATAAAATGTAAAATAAGTTTTAAATTAAATCCAAATAATCGTAGAAGTAACACAGTTCGCACATTAGAGATGTTCTTCATCTCACATTGCTGCAGTCATAACCTGTGGGTAGTCCGCTGTCCTCGGTCGGCCCGAATACCAAAGTGTTAGGCTGGCGTCGGTCATGGTCGCTCAGATCTGACGTCAGTACGCCATGGTATTAAAGCGCATGACCGATGTCATATCCTCAGTCTTTCTTGCCGCATGGTCCGAAGCATAAGCAGCGTTTGCAAGTGCCGTTCGGCGTTCTGAAATTTTCGTATTCTGAGTTTCAGACCGAAAACCAAGTTGGGCTAAGTACCCCGTTGGGGAATATTTTTGTTTTTTCTTGCTTCAGTTAATTCCGGATGTCAGAAAAAGTGAATAATTGTATTTCTTGTGGGAAACCGATACCTCATAGGGATTACCACTCTCTCTGTAGTCCTTGTTTGGGGCCTGAGCACAACGTAGTCGGGTGTCGCTTTTGTGCTAGATTTAATAAGCGCACCATTAAACGTAGGTTAGATTGCGCTAGGCTTGTCTTCGGTAAGCGGTGTAATTACAATATGCCGTCGGATCCTCCGACGCCCGCTACCGCTAAGAAGCGCAAGGAAAAATCGGTAAAGTCCAAGCAGGATGAGTCGTCTGTTCTGGACGCCGGTTCTTTAGAAACTACGGTGGAATCTGTGGATCCAGCCGAGGTTTCAGCTGGTCACAGGGGGAGCCGTTAATTTTGCAAGATGTGGCCTCTCAGGAGTCGGGTCAGGCTGAGGGGGCCTCTCAGGTTGCTGTACTCCCTTCTTTGCATAAGGTGGTTAGGCCTTCCCCTTCTGTCTCTAAGGTACCTTCCAAGGTCAGGCCTGGTTTGTCTTCCTCTGGTGTCAGTCCTAGTTCTGCTGGTTCTGTACCTAAAAAACACATGCTAAAAATGGCAGAAGATTTGATTTCCTTAATCAGGGGTTCTATGCCCCCTCCAGATAGAAGGCCTAGGGTGGAGCCAGAGGTGGAAGGTTTGGAACATTCTTCAGAGTACTCAGAGTCTTCGGCTGAAGACATTCAGGATTTTCCTCCTTATTCTGATTCAGACGCAGAGGATTCCAGTCCTTCTGCTTCTCCTCCAGAGGATTTTTCTTTTTCAGAAACCCTGCATTCTATGAGGGAGCATTTTAAATGGGAAGGTCAGGATTTCTCGGATTCCTGTAAGAGGCTTAGGGAATTTCTGTTTTTACCACAACATCGGCCCTTGGCTATACCTCCTGTTTTGGATGTTGTTCAGGATGTTTTCTCTGAAGCTTCCCTTAATCCAGACTCTTTGCCTCCTGCACCGGTTAAACCAGATAGGTATTAGAGTGCCAGAGGCTCATAAATATCTGTATAAGAGCCCAAGGGCTGACCCAGAAACTATTAGCCAGGGACCTAAGGGTGTCAGGGCTTCTGTTGTAAAGAATCCAGTTCCTATGGATAAAGATTCTAGAGCTTTGGATAGGTGGGGTAAAAAAGTGTATACCTCTTCCACTCTAGCAATGAGGGCTTTGAATTGCCAGTTTCATATGTTGAAGTACCAGAATTTTCTCCTTACTCAGTTAAAATCTAAGGTAGATGCTTTGGCAGAGGGCATAGAGTGTAAGGAATTACAGGATTTGGTTCATGCCTCTGATCAGGTGGGTAAGCATTCTTTGCAGTGTGGTTTCGATGCTTTACAGGCTTCTTCCAGGGTGGCTGCCACTGGATCAGTTATTCGTAGGCACGCTTGGCTTAAGGATCAGAACTTGTCAGAGCATGTTAAAGCTCGAATTTTGGATGCTCCTCTGCAGTCTGAAGTTTTGTTTGGTTCTCCTGTGGAGTCAGTCTTGAAGAAAATGGAAGACAAAGCTAAGTCTATGCAGACTGTTAAGGATTTTTTGCAGGTGCAGCCCCCTAAGTTTAGCAGAAATTGGCCTACTAAGGGATGGGCTTACCCTTCTGATTTACAGTCTAGGGGCAGATCTAGACGTTGTAGGGGCAGAGCTCAGGGTTCTTTCAGGCCTAGAACGTGGAGTTCCCCTGCACAATCTTCAGGTGAGGGCAGGGGCCAGTCCTTTCGTAAACAGACCCAATGACCTGCATCTTCAGCTGCCAGATCCTTCCTGTCTGGCAGCTCCTCTGGGAGGAAAGTTGGCACTCTTCAGGCAGAACTGGCTTTTAGTCACCCAGGACAAATGGGTGTTGGACATTATAGACCGAGGCTACAAGTTTTATTTCCACACATTGCCTCCTTTCAAAGGCATGCCAGACGTTCCTCCTCAGCAAAGGGTGGAGGCTCACAAACAGATTTCTTTACTTCTTCAAATGGGGGCTATACAGCAGGTCCCTCTGTCAGAAGTGGGCCTAGGATTTTATTCTCGCCTGTTTCTTGTACCAAAGAAAGGAAACACTTGGAGGCCAATTTTGGATTTATCTATCCTCAACACATACCTGGACATTCCAAAATTCAAAATGTTGACTTTGCCCAACAGAGGCAGAAGTTGTTGCAAAGATCACTGGATGGTAACTCTGGATCTCAGAGGCTTATCTGCATGTTCCTATCAGGCCCAGTTGCAGGAGATTCCTGCGTTTTCGGGCTGGGACTTTACATTCAGTTCTCTGCATTGCCCTTTGGCTTATATACTGCGCCCAGGGTGTTCACAAAGGTTCTGGCTCTGGTGATAGCCTTCTTAAGGTTAAGAGGAATACAAATTTATCCTTATTTGGACGACTGCCTGATTCTTGCTCAAGACAAAGACAAGCTACTTCACCATCTACAGTATGTTATGGCAGTGTTAAGGTGCCTAGGGTATTCTGTGAACGAAACAAAGTCCAGTCTAGTACCCTCTCAGGAAATGTGCTTTCTGGGTGTGAGACTGAATACAGCCTCTCAGATGGCTTTTTTGACCCCGGACAAGCAAAGAAATCTTACACTTTACTTCCAACAATTGTCTCTACGGTCCAGGCTGACTGCAAGGACAGTCCTTCAAGCCTTGGGGTTCATGGCATCTTGTATTCTGGTGCTTCCCAATGCCAAACTGCATATGAGGAAGCTACAATGGTATCTCAAAAGTGTATGGACGCAACACTGCCATGATCTGGACACTGTCATTCAGATAATACCTTGCATTCAAAAGGAATTTTTGTGGTGGGCTCAGGAATGTCACCTAAACAAGGGACTCTCTGTGACCCGACCAGAGGAGAGTCAGATCTTAACGACAGATGCCTCAGACAAGGCTTGGGGAGCACACCTCAATGGAAAATGGGTTCAAGACACGTGGCCTGCCAGACTTCAACATTTACATATCAACTTGAAGGAGATGTTAGCAGTCCAATTTGCATTGATGGCTTTCAAGGATCTACTTCACCCAGGGCAAGTGTTGATTCAAACAGACAACACAACTGTCATGTGGTACATCAACAAGCAAGGGGGAACCCATTCGTACCCTCTTTGCAGGCAAGCTATGATTTTGTGGGAGACTGCTCTGTTTGCACCTCACTTTTCAGGCAAGGTTTCTGCCAGGAGCACAGAACTCCTTAGCAGATGTTTTGAGCAGACAGATGGTTGATTCCCACGAGTGGAAGTTGGATCCTCATGTATTTCGACAGTTGACAGTGATATGGGAGACTCCAGACATAGATCTGTTCACTTCTCCACTAAATTTCCAGTTGCCAAAGTTTTGCACAAAGATGTTTCATCCAAAAGCTTGGAAAGTGGATGCTCTATCATTCAGTTGGAACAATCTTCACGTCTATGCCTTTCCTCCTCTGCCTCTCATTCCCAAGGTGCTCTTGAAGGTCAGACAGGACAAGCCCTCCATGATTCTAATAGCTCCAGATTGGCCACGGCAGCACTGGTACCCTCTGCTGAGGAGTTTAGTACGGGAACCTCCTTGGCCTTTGCCATCAATTCCACACCTTTT
The DNA here is from genome assembly GCF_019279795.1 of Protopterus annectens. Taxonomy (NCBI): domain Eukaryota; kingdom Metazoa; phylum Chordata; order Ceratodontiformes; family Protopteridae; genus Protopterus; species Protopterus annectens. The sequence continues at coordinate 117,747,293 of NC_056725.1, forward strand.
GTCTCAGGCAGGCAATCATTTCCTCAATGTCAGGATACAGTCCCTGCATCTGACAGCCTGACATATTCTGTTCTAGAACCTGGAGGGTCGCAGCTTCCTCAAGTTTTGAATGTCATTTTGGAGGCCAGAAGGCCTAGTACAAGGAAAGTTTATGCTGATAAATGGAGGAGATTTTTTTATTTGGAGCAAAGCAAAGAGTTTTGATGTTTCCAGGCCTAATTTGAGTGTTTCACTTCAATATCTTACAGAATTATTGGACAAGGGTTTGTCTTTCTCCTCTGTCAAAGTTCATGCTGCAGCCATTTCTGCTCACTATGATTGTGACCCACCATTATTCTCTCATCCTTTGTTTAAGCAATTCCTTAGAGGGGCAAAGAACATAAGACCCCCGCGTAGGGCTCCTACTCCTTCCTGGGATCTCAATTTTGTGTTGGAAAAACTCACTTTACCTCCTTTTGAACCTGCAGCTACATCTGAGTTGAAGTTTTTGTCTTGGAAGACTGCTTTTTTGTTGGCCATTACGTCTGCTAGAAGGGTATCTGAATTACAGGCTCTAATGGCAGTTGAACCCTTCCTGATTTTTCATAAGGATAGGGTATCTCTGCGTACTAACCCTACTTTTATGCCTAAAGTGGTTTCAAATGTGGCCTTGAACCAATCAATTCACTTGCCTACTTTTTATGCTGATCCCCAAAATAAAGGGGAGAAAATTTTGCACACTTTGGATATTCACAGGCAGTTGCGTTATTATTTGAGCAGGACTAAAGGGTTCAGACAGTCTCAACAGTTATTTGTTTCTTTTGCTTTGGGCTCTCAGGAAACCTGTTTCAAAACAAACTATTTCTAAGTGGATTGGCCATTGTATTGCTTTTTGTTATTCTCATCATGGTAAGGAGATTCCGGCTGGAATCAGACCTCATTCCACTAGGGCTACTGCCACTTCTACTGCTTTTTAAGGGTGTAGCTACTAAAGATATTTTGGAAGCAGCTACTTGGAGTTCAGTGCACACTTTTTCTAAACATTACCATCTCCCTCTTTATTCCAAATCTAGGGCTGGGTTTGCCACTGCAGTTTTACAGGGCATGTTAGCAGCTCCCAATTCTTTATGATTTTGCCAACCTCCCTTTACCTTTGCTTTGGGATTCTACCCACAGGTTATGACTGCAGCAATGTGAGATGAAGAACATAGTACAGTTTTGTACCTACCATAAATGTAGATGTTCGAAGATCCACATTGCTGCAGTCCAATTTACCCTCCCTCCTTCCCCTCTATAGTTTGGAGTGGTTGTGTGGTTTGGGTTGTAAATTTTGTTTGTACATGGGTTTTGGAGGTTTTTCTGTTTTTGGCTATGGCCTTTCTTTTTAGGGCCTTCTAACATCTGGGGCAAGAAAGACTGAGGATATGACATCGGTCATGTGCTTTAATACCATGGCGTACTGACGTCAGATCTGAGCGACCATGACCGACGCCAGCCTAACACTTTGGTATTCGGGCCGACCGAGGACAGCGGACTACCCACAGGTTATGACTGCAGCAATGTGGATCTTCGAACATCTACATTTATGGTAGGTACAAAACTGTACTTTTATGGTAAATGGGGTGAAATAGCCAAGTAATGGGACATTGGAATGACTGCAGGGGGGAGGCCTGTGTATGGGGGGGCCCCATTCGACCATGATTTTGGGAGGGGGGTTTGTGGCAAAGACAGACCTGGGCGGCACAAACTCAAGCTATGCGACTGATCAGTAGGCCATGGAGAATGACTTTTGGAGGTCCTAGCAAACTATAATATTCTTTTACTAAGATAAGAATATTGTCTACCATTAAATGCCCTATTTTTACCACAAAACCAACATACTGCAAGTCACCAAAACCCTGAGGTTCATCATCTTTTCCCTTTCCCAGTGAACATCATTGCTACACGTTTCAAAAAAAATGATTACCATTTACTACAGGGTCTGGGGCCATATTTTGGTTGTCAGTTCTTCAGTTTGCATTTGAAAGTTGATATCCCACAATTCCATTAGGGTGGGCGGGGTTACATAATTATACATGCAGATTTTGTTAATCAGTGTACAGATTTGTACCTGTTTTTCATGGGTCTTCATGGCTTCACAGGGGTGTAATGAGTTTATGTTGCATCCTTTAGGTATGACATATCCTAGTCTTAAAGTTCTGAAGTAAGCAACTTGCTTACTCAAATTCCTTTAGTAGACTAGAGCTTTTAGTGTGGTGAAAATTCTGTTATAGGTTCATACTAGGCTATCTGCCCTGGGACATTTATAAGCCTAGCCCGATTGTGTTTGGCTTACGCCACCCCTTGATTTGAGTATACTGTGCCCTTTTTAAAGTTTAGTTTACTGTGTGTCTGTCTAATAGTGACACGGAAGTAATCCCTGGGACAAACCTACGATCCCCCATCCACTCATCAAGGTTCTTCTTGGAGAGTCAGTGAGGTGCTCTGCCTAACATGAATTGGAATTCTATTCCAGAGCGAAGGGAGCCCCTGGGTTATGAATCTGTCCCTCCAGCATGTTCTATTTATTTCTGTGCTGAGGTTCAAGTCCCTCTAGCGCGTGGCTCTAAGGGATTTAGATTTACTGAGGTGGAGCGTCCATTAATTCTGGGTTGGACATAGCTTTATATGTCAGGCATAGATCGCCTTGAAGTAGGCGGTATGCAGCTGAGTAGAGCTGGAGTTTTTTTAACCGAGCAGCATATGGCATCTGTTTGAGTCCCTTGATCCTCCTGGTGAGGTACTTTTGGGGTCTTTCTAATTGCTGCAGGTGTCGGGTAAGGTACATCCCAAAGGGGGCATTGTATTCTATGATGGGCCTGATGAGGGATGAATAAAGGGGCACGATTACCTCTCTTGATCTAGATGTGAATCCTTTCATGATGAGGTGGGCTATGTAGAAGGTCTTTCTAACCACTTTGGCAATGTGGTTGTCAAAGGAGAGATTGCTATCAACTTGGGTCCCCAGATCCCCATTTACTTTCTCTGTACTTAATGGGTTACCACTTATGTGGTAATTTGTGGGCACATTGTTTTTGCCAAAGGGTATGACTATACACTTTTTGGCATTTAGCTTTAGACCATGGCTCTGGCACCAGTTATCTGTCTCTGCGAGACCTTTTTGAAGGATGTTTGTGTCAGCTGGAGAGTCTATTATGGCACCCAGTTTGCAGTCATCTGCGAACTTGGTGAGCCATAGTCCTCCCACGTTGGCGTGTACCTCAGAAAAGTAAATACCGAACAAGAGATGTCCCAGGACAGAACCTTGTGGGATGCCACTTGTGACTGGTTTCGAGTCTGACATGGCTCCAGCAACTCTCACTCTGTGGGTTCTGTCTTTGAGCCACTTTGCGACCCATCTTGTGACATAGGGGTTTATATTTAGGCTGGATAGCTTATCTATGATGCCCGAGTGGGGTATTGTCAAATGCCTTTGTGAGGTCCAGATAGGCTGTGTGGACTACCTTCCCTTCATCTATGGCCTTGGTGACTGTTTAGAAGAAGTCGACCAGGTTCAAAAGGCAGGATCTGCCCTTGAAGCCAAATTGGGTAGGATCTAGTGTCTGTAGGTCCCCAATGTCTTTGAGTTCCATGATGATCCTCTCCATAGCCTTGCATACTAGGCTAGTCAGGCTTATGGGGCGATAGTTTCCACGGTCCGCAGAGGCACCACCTTTGTGGAGAGGGACCACTGTTGCTGTACGCCATTCTGTGGGCACATATCCTGTAGTGAGGCTGAGATTGTACAGCAGTTTTACTTGAGGGATTAGTTCTTCTTGGAGTTCATGTAGGACACAACCCGGGATGCCATCTGGTCCCATGGAAGCAGTGTTTTTTGCTTTGGAGAGGGCGGCCTTCACCTGAGCATCAGAGATGTTTGGGAGGCTGCACTCTGCCGGGATAGATACTTGCTCTTTTGGGGGGGGGGGTGGAGAAGTTTGCACTGAACCTGTCTGCCAGGATATTGGCGATGTCTGTGGGTTAAGTGTATTTTTTGCCGTTTAGAATCAACTCAGAACAAGTCTGGGAGTTGCATCCCAGGTTCCTAACATAACTGAAAAAAGCCTTATGATTGTCTTTAGTGTCCTGTGCAATTTTTCCTCTCGAAGCTGGCCTTGGAGGATTTTGAGGGATCGTAATTTTTTGCTAGTACTGATCAGAGATGCCTTCCCTTTTAGGGATTTTGCGCTCTCATGTAGTAGCTTCCTCCTTCTGTTGTACAGTTTATTTATGGCTGGGGTCCACCAGACTGGACGCCTGCCTTTGGATGATTGGGTCTTGATTTTGTTTGGGATAGCATGATCCATGCATTCCTGGAGATGTCCGTAGAATGCATTTATATAGGATTCTGCAGTTTGGGCCGTAGTTTCCACTGGCCATGTGGCCTTCCACTTCAGTTTTGAGAAGTGTGAAGTTCGCTTTTGAGAAGTTTTTCACTGTGGTTTTCTGGGCTGGGGGTGGGGTCGGGATGTGGATATCCAGTGAAATTAATTTATGGTCTGATCTTACCAATGAGGGATATACTTCTGGTATGGAGCATAAAGTCTCCATGTTGGTAATGATCAGGTCTAGTATGTTTTCCCCCTCTTGTGGGAGTGGTGACTAGTTGTTCCATAGCATTTGAGTTTATAAATTCCAGGAACCTTTGGGCTAAGGTGCTGGGGCTTGATTAATGCTCCCAGTCTATGTTTGGGTAGTTGAAGTCGCCCAATATAATGGTGTTCGGAGAGATCTCAGTGTTCTCCAATGTTTTCAGGAAAGCCGAGTGGGATTCCTGACTTTGAGAGGGTGGTCTGTAGGATGCTATAAACTGAAAAGCAGTCTTGCCCACTGTCAGTTGCACATGGATGGTCTCTGATACTTCATGCACTGCCACTAACCTGGAGGTGTGGATATCCTTGATAAATATGGAAACTCCTCCTCCTTTTGTGGTTCGGTCCGGGTTTTGGGGCCGAAAAGCATGATATGAGGTATAACCTGGTAGTGCTGGGGTGCTTTCTGGAGCCTTGAACCAGGTTTCTGTCGCTGCACAGATATCTATGTTCTCCATACTGAGGAGAGCTTCGAGTGCATGCATCTTGAGGTTAAGACTTCTGGTGTTTAGCAGCATTACCCTTAGTTTCTTGTTCGTTGTGCCGTCAATGGAGGTGGGTTTGACTTTTGAGCCTTGCCTAAAAAAGGCACTATGGGGGTGGCAAGAGCCTTTGCCAATATCCGAAAGCCCAGGGGTGACAGGCGCAAGCCGTCCCTAGCAAAGCAACGTGGCTTATCGAGCATGTCATCCCAGGCTGACAGACACTGGATCGTCTTTGAATGACACCAAAATTTTAGCCAATTGTTAAAATCGATAATTTTGTCTGTCATGTTATTGTCCCAGAAACCTTCACACCTGAAGACGTACAGTGGCAAATGGCAATTGTTTTTCAAAGTCAGATGTACTTTCTAGCCTGGATTTCTTCGTAGCCCCAGAACCCTGTGAATGGAAAGGTAGTCTTTTTCATTCATCATATTGGTTACTACTGCAGTAGCCCTAGCTATATGGGTGTATCCTGTCAAGAACAGCTGGCCAGGTTCTAAAGCTTCAGGACACTTTCCATGCACCCAAATTCAGTGAACTCTAGCCAAGCAGACTAAAAAGACAGGTTTGGGTGCCAAGCCCTTCAGAACTTTCCTGTCCTTGAACAGAGTGCTCCTCTGTGGGCTTCCGAGGATTGAAGATCTGCTTATACTGTTCCTTTACTGAGCAGTAAAGTTCCCTCGGGGGGGGGGGGGACTCTTGCACATTAAAATACTGTTTTATTGTACTTTGCTGTTTAGGAAAGCCAAAGTTGTCTAAAATAATTGAAAATCTTTTTTTTCCCCAGTGGTAACATTGTTTTACTCTTTTGGGGCTTGCAAAGTGTTTTAAAGTGCTTTAAAATACGTAAAAGTTTTACTGGATTTTGCTGTGCGTCTCTCTGGGAGAAGCACCATTTTTGGGTTAACCATGGAACAATCTACCAGTTCTGCAGCTGGTCCTTCTTCCAGCCCACAAAAAAAAAAAAGTTAAGCAAACAGGCTTTACTACCACAGCAGACAGGTAATTTGCCTCCGCTACTGGTGGGTGACTGCTGTGGATATAACCTGTTTTAGACCACTCATCATTTACCTTGGATCCCTCTGGTGCAACACTACTGCCACTAGCAACTGGGGATTAACCATATCCTCTGTGGCAGTTGGATTTCTCAAGTGGTAAGGGAAAGCCAGTCCCATTGATCCTGAGAGAAGGAACAAGAAGGACTTTTAGTGAGAATGTTGTGTCCATTCCTGGGGAAGCAACTACCGCTGCCTTTTATGTTGCCATAATGGTTAAGGTGTTTGTCTTACAGACATAAGGTACAGGGTTTGATTCTCACATGGGGTAATTGGCTAGGCTTAAAGTTAGCCTAGTACTAATCTAGGTCTCTGATTTAGAACCTTGTTGGCCTCATTTTTCCTGTCAAAAAGAAACAGAAGACTAAACATATGCACTGCATCCTCAAATTTCTATAAACCAAGGTAGTTTAATAAGTCTGGCTCAGGGTTTTGTTCAGGATACTGATCCATCTTAGAAGGTGGTTTCTGGTAAAATAAAAAGGGATACCTCTTCCTGAAGAGATTCAAAATTTAATTAGATAGGAAGACGAGTGGGAAAGATGCAGGGATTTCTCTATTTTCTGATTCAGACTCTGAGGAGAGCTCCGTTTCTGATTCTCCGGATAGGAAGTTTCTTTTTCTCTGATACTATTTCTATAATGTGCCTGTGTTTTCAGTGAGAGAACACGGAGTTTTCTCATTCTGTCAGAAAATAATGAGCTGTTACAGAAGGAATTTCCAGAACCTTCACCCACTCCGCCAGGTCTGTCTGCTCTGGAGGGTGTGTGCCTGCCTGCAGTTTTCCTTACAAGTCAGCCAGCTGCCCCTAGAAAGGCAGAGACTGGTTGTAGAAAGTTCCCCAGTCGTAAGTTTTTGTATACTGTTCCCAAACCTGACACAGCGGCTATAGCTTTAATCATACTGCTGCTAAACATGTAGTTAATTTCAGTCCTACTCTTTCTAGTAAGGGAGGGAAGTTTGAGTATGAGGAAAAAAATGTAGACTTCTGCAACTTAATTTTGAATCGTCAAGCTCATATGTTAATGTTCTAATTGTGAAAGCATGAATAATGTTTTGTCTGCAGTTTCTTCATTTAGGAAAAATCAGCTCTAAATTTAGTTTCTTCCATTGTTCAAGTCTCAACTTATTTTTTACAGTGCGTGTGTGACTCAGCTGATACATCTTCCGGGGCTATGGACACTGTTACTGTTTTGAGGTTTTCCTGACTGTGTTTTCAAAAGCTCCCAGATGTGAAAAATTTTATTTTAAATTCTCTTTTGGATAGAGAATGTTTTTAGTTCCTCTGCTGCAGAGGTTAACAAAGTGTAATAAGATAAATAACTTGATAAAAGGACTCTAAGATTTTTCTGCTCTCCTTTGTCAAATTTTCCAAGGTATTCTCTAACCCCTCATCCAGTAAGTAGTTTCAACAAAATGCAGGTAAACAGACATTTAAGAAACAATGGGAAGTGGGTTCCAAAAATATAGGACCTCCCCAAAACCAAGGACAGCCCAACACAGCATGTCTACCCCCTCTACATACACACTTCGGCAGTCCCTTTTTTCTTCGATAGTTTCAGACAAATGGGTCATGAAGATTATTCATAAGGGTTACAGATGGCAGTGGGAAGAAACCCACCCTTTCAAGGAATAATTCCTCATTCATCAGACCTGACTTTTGTTTCCCTATGTCCTTTATCACACGCTGTCCTAGGGAGTGATAGAACTATTTCCTTCTTCACAGGTTGGGAATTTTTTTATTCACGGATGTTTTTAGTGCCAAAGAAAATGATTGGGAGACGAGTTCTGGATCTTTCTTTCCAAAACCCGTTTGTGATGGTGCCAAAGTTCAAAATGTCACTTTACAACCAGTTATCCCTTCTTCCTCATTCTAGTTTCTGTAACACTAAATTTAAAAGATGCTTACCATCTCATCCCATCTCTATGCATCCAGACTGTCATACATTTTTTAAGGTTTTGTGTCTGGATCACATTATCAGTTCTCTGCCTTATCCTTTGGATTATCCACTGCACCAAGCATGTTCTCAAAATATTTAGCTACATTTGCCACTCATTACAGGCTACAGGGTATCCACATTTTCCATGTTTGGACAACTTGCTTATCTTTGAGTCTTGTTGAGAGGGATCTCTTATACACCCTGAAATTTCAAGCGAACATTCAAAATTCTTTGATTCCTTCACACGAGATTGTATTCCTAGAGTGTCAGCTAGACACCTCGATTCAAAGACCTTTTCCAGAAGCAAAACTAGACCTATTTCTAAGGCTTTCTATTCTGAATTCGGTCAGTGAGAGGGAATACCTTATGTTTTGGGGTCTCATGGCATCTGTGAATCTCTTATCTCTGGCAAGACTCCTCATGAAAAAGTTATAATAGTGTCTGAAATCTCTCCGGTCCCAGCACCAACATCCTTTGCCTTTTCAAATCCCAGTGCTGGGGTTTGTTAAAAGAAACAACATAATGAGCACCCAGTCAGGGCTAGTTGTTCTGTCGTTTTAAAATATTTGTGCTAGTTACTATCCTATGGCATTTCTTGCTCCTCTGTAAAGGTTTATTTATTGGTCATTTCAGCATTTCTGCCCATAGATCCTCCTCTTTAAATGCATTTTCATGTAAAAATGTTTTTTTTTTTTGATAGGGCTCTTGCATAAGAGGCCTCCAAGAAAACATGACAGCCCCTCCATGAGATTTAAATTTTGTTTTATAGAAGCTAACACTTGCTCTGTTTGAACCAGATTATCTGGTTGACTTAAGGTTCTTAACATGAAAAACTGTTCTGACCTCTGCAAGAAGAGCAACCATCGGTATCGGAGTTGCAAGCTCTTACGGTGAGTCCAACCCTCTCTTATTTTGCACAGAGAGAGGGTTTCCTTGACAACTAATCCTTTTATGCCTAAAGTGGCAACTGAGTGTACTTAAAGCCAAACATCCATCTGTTTTCTTTCCTGAACCTCAAAACACCACCACGAACGAAAACTGATAATCCACAAGAAAGGACAGATAGATCCACACCAGAGTATTTAATTTAGTGCTTTCTGATGAAGTTTTTATTAAAAAACCAAAGTGCTAAATTAAATACTCTGGTGTGGATCTATCTGTCCTTTCTTTCCTGAACCTGTAAATTAAGGGAGAAAAGATATTCTGTACCTTGGATGTCCACAGACAACTTGAGTACTGTCTTTACAGAAGTAAATCTTTTAGATTTTTGGATCATTTTTTCATTTCTTGTGAAGATGAGAAGGGAAAACCTGTGTCAAAACAAACCATTTCCGAATGGTTGTCTCAACACAACAAAATTATTCGAGGCAGGGTCAAAGCCCACTATACCAGGGCCGTGATTTCATCTGCGACTTTTTGGAAAGGGTTTTATTCTAGAAGCATCAACTTAGTCCTGTTTACCAAGATTGATTCTTTTTATAGGTCCAAATTAGGCTTTCCTAGGATGATTCTTATGGGGTTCTTGAACCCTACTCCATCCACTTCCCAGCTGTAGTAAGCTAGGGTTATCTACCCATATTGCTAAGACCACTGCAGTAGTAATCCTATATTGTGAACGTAATACAGCTGTATAAGTAAAATTACCCTACAAGGCCATGTCCAACCCGGAATTAATGGACATGCTCCACCTCAAAAAATCCAAATCCACCAAAACCACTAGAGCAAGCGACTTAAACCTTAGCACGGATATAAATAGGACGTGCTGAAGGGATAGATTTATCACTCAGAGACTCCCTATGCTGTGGAATAAAATCCCGGTCCATGTGAGGCAGAGCACCTCGCTGACTCTGTTCAAGAGAAATCTAGACCTGTGGATGGGAGATCGTAGGTTTACCCCAGGAATCAACTCTGTGTCACTGCTGGACAGAGGCACAACAAACTAATGGGCACAGTATTTTTTCATATAAGGGGTGGCGTAAGCCACAATAATTTGGGCTAGGCTTATAAATGCCTTAGGGCAGATAGCCTAGTATAAACCTATGAACCTAATTGTGTAGATGTTTGAATGATGATTGCTGTAGTAGCTACTCCTTTCCATCTTTTTCTTTTTTTTTTTTTGTTTATGCCAGGGTGTGGACTTTGTTTTTGTTTCTATCATTGTCCTGTGAGGGTTCAGCCTCCATCTCTCACCATGAAAGCTCTGATGGGCTTCACACCCAGAACTATCTCTCTAATCAGCTCAGCTTAAGCTGGCTGACAGTTTGGGTGAGTGGAAGGTGCCCAGATGCTTTGGAAGCTGACAGGCTCTTAATATCTTTATCAGGATATAAGAAATTTAACTGAGGCTGCTGCAGCAGTGATCACTCTGATATCTACTGTTATGTTCAGTTATCCACCCCACTACGTTCAGCACCTTCGTTAGTAACTACTCCTTTGACTAAAACTATTTCCTTTTCCATCCTACATAGAATATTGCTTTATATTTGTAAAACATGCAGCTATGTTTTGTTTTCTCCACGAACAGTAAATGTCATTTGCCTCTTCTGGTCAGAATGGGCTTGCGTGTATCTGTATGTGTATATGCATACCTACATGTGTGTGTATATGGGTGTATATAGGTAGGTGTGTGTGTGTGTGTGTGTGTGTGTGTGTGTGTGTGTGTGTGTGTGTGTGTGTGTGTGTGTGTGTGTGTGTGTGTGTGTGTGTGTGTGTGTGTGTGTGTGTGTGTGTGTGTGTGTGTGTGTGTGTGTGTGTGTATATGTGTGTGTGTGTGTATATCTTCCCCTCAAGTGGAAGGAGTATGAGACTCTTTTCCATAGCCACCTCCCCACTTTGTCCAAACCCATCAGCAGATATAAGCTGCAAGAATTAGAGAAGGAAATTTGTGCCATAGTGGTCTAGTTTTTTTATTCAAGATGTTTCATAAAATAACGTGCAAAATAAATTGTCATCACTGCACAACAACAGGGCAATACTACTTCACCCAATTAAAAAGTCTCCGGCCTTGTCCTCTTATTGTAGTTACCCATGCTTGCTGTTTGGCAGTGACCTGACACTTTAGTTTCCAGATCCTTACCCTCTTCAGTCCTTGTGTTTTGTAGGCTGCAACTCGTATTAGTCAGTTTAATGCATTGTTAGCAAGTGCGATGAATTTTTGATTGAGTGGTTGTGGCTGTGTGGTGACAAACTGCTTGAAGTTCTTGGTGGTGGGTGTGTTGATATTTTAAATTTGAAAAAAAATTGAGGTTTACATTAGTTTGTTTTTGCCTCTGGAAATATGTATGCTTCATTTAAAAAATATATCTTTAGATGTGGGGTTTGTTAATATTTTAGCGGAGTAATCTTGTCTTTGTGGGTCAGAGAAGACTGGTTTTGATAGTAGTAAATTTAAATTTACTATTGATCTAGGTTTTGAATTACGATGAGAAACGCAAGACAATGGGGGGTACAAAATAATTAAGGTGGTTTGTTTTGAAACTTGAACATGCCTTATCAGGCTTTTGAAAAGTTTATTTTGTAGCTGTATACAGTTACTAAGTGGTTTTATTCTTAGTGTGGCAAAGAAGCTGTGCAAAATTAGCAAACGTGTTCAACTCCTGTTCAGTGTAGATGTTTTGCAGTGTAAGCTGCGATACCGCCTACCTGAGGAAAGGTGGGAAGTACATGCCATGGGCAGATGAGTGGGATCGGTGATCTTCCTAGCCCTTCCCACAGACATGGTATCATGCATATCATCCATGGATGGGAGTGATGAACCAGTGATTTTTTTCCACTGTCTTCTCTAAAACCTTGCAGTCAGATGCTGTGCAATTACCATACCAAACTATGATGATTGAGAAGGATGCTCTTGATGGTCCCCCTGTAGAAGACTTTGAGGATGGACTGAGACAGGTTTGCCTTCCACAGTTACTGTAGGAAGTGCTGATGTTGCTGTCCCTTCACTGTGTGGCTAATGAGTCGACCAGGATAATAGGTCATCTGAGATGTGCACCCCCAGGGAACTTTGTCTTTTTGACTCCTTCCACTACCACCCCCTTAATTTTCAGAGGTTGATGCATCTCCGGAGTCGTCCTGAAGTCCACTTTTAATTCTTTGGTCTTGCTTACATTTAAGGCCAGATTGTTGCTGCCACACCAGCCTGTCAGATGCTCTACTTTATCCCTGTGTATAAATGTAAGAATGCAAACCATGAGAAGTACATCAAAACGTGAATATAGTCAACACATGATAGCATTAAGTTTTATTTCTTCTAAATGCACAAATCTTTAAAGTTGTGATCATAAAAGTACAAAGTCCATATTGAGCACACTGTTTCCAGGTATTTGCATTTTCACCGTAGAACTTTACTGCAGATGTTAAAGTTGTGTTTTCGAGGATGTTCATCATATTTTCTGAAGTGCTTTGCTACGGTTTAGTGACTAGTTGCATTGACTAATTCATTCCATATTATTGGGTCATGAATTCTAAATGCCTTACTACTTCAGAGGGAATGGTCTGGAGTAATATGAGGAAACGTAGATGCAGCTGAAGAATGTAGTGGACTTGGAATTGTCCAGAACCGAAGGTGCTCTGGGCAAGAATAGGGCAGAATGATGTTGTATTTGAAGTTATAAATTAGGGTATATTGTGAAGGTTTGATGTCATTTTATGCTTGTTGCTTTCTTGATATTTTTCCCGATGACACATTTATAATCAGGTTGTGGTGCTTTGTAAATCTTGTATTTTAATTGCAGGCTACATTTTCTGTATATTTTTTTTTGCTGAACATCATTATATGACTAGGTACTCTGTGGTAAGTACACATTTCCTGAGGGTGGTTCTCGCTTTTAGTGAGTGAGACCTTTCTGTGCAGCAATTTTTAATGGCCAACAGTTTGACTAATGTTTTATCTACTTGTGTGCCAAGTGAAAATGATGGGTCACATTGTAACCCTGCATGTTTAAAGTGATGTTTCAGATGCATCACATGATGGTCTAGCAGTTTCCTATAGAAGCTGGCTCTGTATTGGTAAGTTCAGAAAGAGTACCTCAGTTTCCTTTTCTTGTCTCATTTGTTTAGATATTTCACAGCTCTGCAATGCATACTATAAAACCATTATGGCTTTCATTGGGTCTGTGGGGGGGGGGGGCACTGTACAGTTAGTGTAATACCTCCCCCACCCCAAACTTGGTCAGCCTCTTTATTGGAAATTCCACTTGCAGTACATAGTTATTCAGAAGATTTTGTGTTGCTTTCTTAAAACTAAGACCGCTTAGTCTTTAATTTTGTTCATGTTTGTTAAATTAGGCTTGTATATAGAGGGGTATTCTAGAGGGGTATTCTTTTTGACAAAGACCAAGTGGGTTTAAAAGCTATACAGTAAGAGAGAAACATGTCTCAAAATAAAGAATGGATTGAGTTGTATTTGTATGCATCGGCAGTACTTGTAGCCAGTAGGTAAAAGATTTAGGTATATGTTCAGATGTTTGCACTATGGACAATAAAAGCCAATCTAAAACGATTTAAAATGAATGTGAATGGACAGGCCTTCATGCCATTTGTAAGGGTGCTGGTAAAAGAACGCATTAGTTTTTCTACTAAGATTTACTTATTTTTGGTCTGCCCTTATGCCTTTTGCTGGATGAATTTCAGTACATTAATACCTACCTCTCTGGTGGGATCCGTATCAGTTGCCGTTTTCACAAATGTTTATCAAATGTCCATTACAGTACACATTACAGCAGCTCCCATTGTAGTCATCCTATCAGAACCCTGTTCAGACTGTACATTAGGGTTGTTTTCTTCACATGGTTTACCTGGCATTTTTCTCTATCCCCCCTCCCCCCCCTCCCATGCATCCCGAGGGTGTACAGAAGCTGCTCAGATACTGATATTGTTTTCTGGTTTTGTGGATATTGGAAAAGGTTATAAGCCCTGAAAAACAAATCAAACAACTGACCAACATATTCCCCTGACCTGGTCTCATTGTGGTCAACAGTCCTGCCTGAGTTTCATTCCATTGCGTTACAGTATGTTAAGTAATTCACAAATATATTGTAATTTTAGCTGATCTGTGTTAGAGGCAGCCTGCACATCACCAAGCCATTCCTGACAGACTACCTCCTCCTGTTTGTTCTTGCCACAATTGAAGAACTACTATAATGTACAAGAACCACCTTATACTATAATGTACAAGAACCATCTTATCCTTGAACAACTTGATATTACCATCCCAAACAGCAATAATGCCGAACTCATTCTTGTCAAGTTTAAATTGAACCCCAAAAAACATATCATAGGAGGCTACATCCCCCATGGAAACAATATTACAATTATGGAAAACCTACTAGAATGCGTCACAAACCCCCTACCTCAAGAAAGCATCATATTAGGTGACTTTAACATAGATTGGCTCAGCTGTTCTAGCCAAAATCCAGTCACCCACATTAACGTCCATGGGTTTACTGAAGTCATTACATCCCCTACCAGAAATGACAAAAGAACCAAACACCAGTCCATCCTGGATTGGATACTTGCATCCCACCCATCGCTTGTAACCCAAGCTGGATGTCTTCCAAACACACTCTTTGTGGATATTGGAAAAGGTTATAAGCCCTGAAAAACAAATCAAACAACCGACCAACATATTCCCCTGACCTGGTCTCATTGTGGTCAACACAGTCCTGCCTGAGTTTCATTCCATTGCGTTACAGTATGTTAAGTAATTCACAAATATATTGTAATTTTAGCTGATCTGTGTTAGAGGCAGCCTGCACATCACCAAGCCATTCCTGACAGACTACCTCCTCCTGTTTGTTCTTGCCTCCCCTTTTGTTTCCTCTCCCTGTAATCTTTTGTACTGCTCTTAGTTGTGTCATGCCAATTCTCCAACACCTTTCTGTTCTCTGCTTCTAGTGACCATTATAGGTGCTGTAAAGTCTGATGCTGTTTAATAATAAAACCAATTTTTTTCCCAGTTATTCAGCTTGTATCCTTCATTACCTCTTGCTATAATGTTGTGTTGCAACACAAGTTTCTAGCACAAGTCCCTATTAGTGCCTTTACTTACAGTCTCTGTTTGCCTAAGTCGTGTTTGTGAACTTGTCCATCCTACTCTCTGTTCACCCTCTGTGCTCTGGCTTACCCCACTCCCCTACTCTACCCCCATTTCCCACCCCCCACATTGGTTACATTTATTTGTGACCTTACCACATTCCCTTATCCTACTACCCAATCTCGTTACCCTAGACATACCCCTTTGAATCCAACTCTACTTTGATAACCAATCCCTAACCCTTGACAGACTCCATCAGTCTGACATCTTATCTCCCAACCCACTACTCTCCTTTACAACTGTGTACTTTGTTTCCCCACCCAGTTAAAGCCACACTATTCCAAATACAGCTCACAGGTATGCGATCTCACCAATTCTCCAAGTAACACCACCCAATATAAAACATAGCTTCACTACAAATTGCCATACTCCTCTTACTCCTAACTCTACTCCACACATGTATTACAAAACAAATCCCCCACATATTCTTTCTCTACTCCACTTCATGCATCCACTTAGTTTGTCCCTTGCTCTTAACCTGTCTAAAATATCCAACTTTTTTTTCTTATAGATATCTTCCAACATTAACCCTCCCACATTTGTTGCACAGTTTTAGTAAACTAACATCCAAACCTCCACTCCTGCTCACTCATAAAAAAAAATCGCAATTAAAATTTAATTGGTGACATCCACCCAAAGCCAGGCCCCAAACCAGCACAGTAAATACCACAAATACCACTTACCTCTCCCTATGACTACCTTGAGACTTAATACATCCAGCATTCTTATCAGTATGAATGTAAGAAGTCTAGTAAAGTTCATGAACTCCATGCATCCATCTTCCTTTACTCCCCTTGTACAACTGTCTTAACCAAAACCTGGCTAAAACCGCACATTAAAGACTGCACAATCTTGCCTCCTGGCTACAATATCCACAGACTAGACAGAATTAAGAAACATGGGAGGAGTAGCAATTCTATTTAAAGATGCTCTAAACCTACAAAGAATCCAATCTAACCCCCCAGCCCTTAACAGCTAACTACTAACCTGTCAACTTGAACTCTACCTAGACAAAAATAAAATATTGCAGTCTGTCCATCCCGAAACAACCATTCCACAATTGAAGACCTACTATAATGTACAAGAACCACCTTATACTATAATGTACAAGAACCATCTTATCCTTGAACAACTTGATATTACCATCCCAGACAGCAATAATGCCGAACTCATTCTTGTCAAGTTTAAATTGAACCCCAAAAAACATATCATAGGAGGCTACATCCCCCATGGAAACAATATTACAATTATGGAAAACCTACTAGAATGCGTCACCCCCTACCTCAAGAAAGCATCATATTAGGTGACTTTAACATAGATTGGCTCAGCTGTTCTAGCCAAAATCCAGTCACCCACATTAACGTCCATGGGTTTACTGAAGTCATTACATCCCCTACCAGAAATGACAAAAGAACCAAACACCAGTCCATCCTGGATTGGATACTTGCATCCCACCCATCCCTTGTAACCCAAGCTGGATGTCTTCCTAAGACACTCAGCGACCACCAACGTACATATCTACGAAGAATCAAAACTCCATATATAAGCCAAGTAACACACAAGTCAGGAACAAAAAAACTTTAACCCTAGTACCTTTAACAGCTACCTAAAAAGTTGTAACTGGACCCCTTTAGCTACCACTAGACGATGCAATACAACACTTTAATTCAAACTTCCTAAACAGTGAGCCAGCACGCATCCCCCTGAACCACCAGAGTGAAAGCTACATGTGCCCCTGGTTAACTAAATCCACCAAAACTATTCTCAAAGGAACAATGCATG
Organism: Protopterus annectens; assembly: GCF_019279795.1. Classification (NCBI taxonomy): domain Eukaryota; kingdom Metazoa; phylum Chordata; order Ceratodontiformes; family Protopteridae; genus Protopterus; species Protopterus annectens. Next base: position 117,764,258 of record NC_056725.1, read on the forward strand.
GGATCAATATCACAAAAACAAAACCCAAATAGCAAAACAAAAATAATTAGAACTGTGCAACAAGACCAAGAAACTAATCAAAATAGGCAAAATCAACTATTACAAAAATCTACAAGGAAAATATGCCAAAAACCTCCAAAAATTCTGAGCTGCACTCAACTCTGTATTGCACCTTGGGAAAACTGTTATCCCCACACCCAAAACTGAGAACAACTATGATATCCCAACACAGTTATTTACTGAGATAATCCAGGCCCTAGCTAATAACCAAATTAACTCCACTCGCCCAACACACACACCGACCATTATGGAAACCAAGCTAGCAGCTCCCACTAGCTTTCAGCCAGTATCAAAACCGTCTTAAAATTCCTCCAAAAACTCAAACCCACCACCCTGGCTGCGGAGAACCTACCAGCAGAATACCACAAAATAGCAGCAACAGCCATAGCCTATCCTATTGCTGTTCTCATGAACAGATCACAGAGTGCAAAGTACCCCAACTATGGAAAACCTCTGATATAATACCGCTGCACAAAGGAGGAAACTTATTTGAACTCTATCATCCCATTGTTATCTTACCACCCCTATCTAAAATCCTAGAAAGGTCATACACACAACTTGTAAACTGCCTCCTAGAACACAAGCTATCTGAAAACCAGCATGACTTCAGACCCTTCCATAGTACATACACTGCACTTTTATCATTCACCAACACCATTAATTACCATAGAAATCATGGACAACTTGTCTTAGCCACATTTTTAGACTCATCTAAAGCTTTCAATATGGTAAACCATAGTAGACTCCACAACTCGCTCTCTACCCTAAACCTCAGTATCTCCTCCATCTCATGGATTAAAAGCTAGCTATCAGATCGGCATCAGGCAGTAAAATGGCAAAACCAACTATCCCCCCCTGCTACCAGTATCATCAAGTCCTGCAAGGCTCCATCCTAGGCCCATTACTCTTCACTCTCTTCACCAATCAACTCCCATCCTCCACCCCCAGGGCCTCAGTTATTCAATATGTAGATGATACCACTATCAAATGCAGCTCCCATTTTTAGACCTCCTTCACTCACAAACACAAAAGGCTTTCTCACTAGCTGAAATCTGGTTCAATAACCATCAGCTTATTATTAACACAAATAAAACTACTACTCTTCTCATAACCCCTCCAGTAGACAACTTCACAATCACTTCTGATGATAAAACTGTCATCACCCCAACTACCCACACCAAACTTTAGGCATTGACATAGACAACAGCCTAAGATTCGACCTCCACACCCCCCAAGCTATCAAAGTCCACAAAAAACTAGGTCTACTCTATCGTAACAAACAATTTCTCTAAAACCAATCTAGAACCACAATAGCCAGGACACATCTGTTATCCATCCTACTATATGCATCCCCAGTACTAACCAACCTTTGTAAATCTGACCTAAACAAGCTAGAATCCTGTTATAATAAGATAGCTAGATTTGCTACAGAATCTACATATAGAACACATCACTGTGCTGCCCTCAAAAAATCTAAACTGGTTAGAACTCCCTCTACTACTTCAACTCGGCCAACTGTCACTAGCACATAAGCTCTACCACTACCCAGACAACATCCCAGCCCCTCCAACATCTTATACGACCTCACACCACAAGAACTTTGAGATGTAGCACCCTTAACCTTCTGGAAGTCACCAAATAAAAAACAAAGCAGTGAAATCTCTCTAGCTGCTACATTTCCAAACTCTGGAACTCTCTACCAGCCACCCTCCCATTCAATACCTCCACTAGACAATTAAAAAAAAACTCCTAAATACCCACCTTTCAAACAACTGGCTATACTTCTGTAACACCCTTGGGTAAAGACAAAGATACAAGCAACAACTTTTTCTCACCAAGTTTCTAATTCTAATGTGATCTTTTGAAAGCATAACTGCAAAATATTGCATCTATAAATTCTAAATTAATGCATGCTCAGAATTTATAAAACTACTACATACAAAATGTGCTATGAAGTGTGATAACATAGTACTGTATATAGGTTCATAGGTTCATACTAGGTTATCTGCCCGAGGGCATTTATAAGCCTAGCCCATTGTTTTGTGGATTACACCACCCCTTTAGTATGGGGAACTATACCCATTATTTTGCTGTGCCTCTGTCGAGCAGTGACACTGAGGTAATTCCTGGGGTATATCTGCGATCTCCCATCCATTGGTCAAGATTTCTCTTGAACAAGGCCAGCGAGGTGCTCTGCCTCACATGTACCGGGATTTTGTTCCACAGCATAGGGAGTCTTTGGGTGATGAATCTATCTCTCCAGCACGTCCTATTAATAGCCGTGTCGAGGTTTAAGTCTCCCGCCCTTGTGGCTCTGATGGATCTAGATTTTTTGAGGTGAAGCATATTCATCAAATCTGGGTTTGACATGGCCTTGTATGTTAGGCAAAGGTCACCTCTGAGCAAGCGGTGGCGACTGAATAGAGCTGGAGTTCTTTCAGTCGGGCAGCATAGGACAGATTTTTGAGACCCTTTATCCTTTTGGTGAGGAACTTTTGTGGCCTCTCCAGCTGCTGCAAGTGTCTGGTCAGATACATTCCGAATGGGGCATTGTACTCAATCATTGGTCTGATGAGTGATGAGTAAAGGGAGACTATGACCTCCTTGATCTAGATGAGAATCCCTTCATGATAAGGTGGGCAATGTAGAAGGACTTCCTAACTACTTTAGCTACATGGGTGTCGAATGACAGACTACTATCAACCTGGGTCCCCAGGTCCCTGATAACTTCTTCTGTGCTCAGTGGATTGCCACCTATTTGGTAGCTAGGGGTAACCTTGTTTTTCCCGAAGGGTATGACTATGCATTTTTTGGCATTTAACTTTAGGCCGTGGCTCTGGCACCAGTTATCCGTTTCTGTGAGACCCTTCTGAAGGATATCTGTGTCAGACGTGTTTTCTACTATGTCGCCGAGTTTGCAGTCATCTGCAAACTTTGTCAGCCATAACCCTCCTGTGTTTGCTTGTACTGGAAAAGTAGATGCCAAACAAGAGTGGGCCCAGGACTGAGCCCTGTGGGACACCACTTGTGACAGGCTTTGAGTCTGACATGGCGCCAGCAACTCTGACCCTGTGGGTTCTGTCACTCAGCCAGTTTGCAACCCATCTTGTGATGTATGGGTTAACATTTAAGCTGATGAGTTTTTCAATGATACCCGAGTGGGGTATTGTATCGAAGGCCTTAGCCAGATCGTGGTAGGCTGTATGGACTGCCTTTCCCTCATCAATGGCTTTGGTGACTGTTTCGAAAAAGTCAACCAAGTTTAAAAGGCATGATCTGCCTTTGACAAAGCCAAACTGGGTGGGATCCAAAGTCTGCAAATTCCCTATGTCTTTATTTATGAGGTCCATTATGATCCTCTCCATGGCTTTGCAGATGAGGCTTGTCAAGCTAATGGGCGGTAATTTCCAGGGTCTGTGGAGGCACCGCCTTTGTGAAGTGGGACCACAGTTGCAGTGCGCCACTCCTGGAGTGCGTATCCAGAGGTAAGACTTTGATTAAACAGCTGTCCTAGCTGTGGGTTTAATTCCTCATTGAGTTAGTGGAGCACACAGCCGGGGACACCATCGGGTCCCATGGATGCTGTGTTTTTTGCTTTGGAGAGCAGTTCTCACTTGGGCTGGAGATGTTTGGGGCCCTGCACTCATTTGGTATAGATATCTCTCCTTTTGGGGGGGGGGGGAGAAGTTTGCACTGAACCTGTCAGCCAGTATGTTGGCAATGTCTGTAGGATCAGTAATCTTCACATCATTTTGAACTAGTTCTGAGCATATCTGGGAGTTTCCTCCTAGGTTTCTAACATAGCTAAAGAAGGCCTTATGATTGTCTTTTGAGTCTCTAGCTATTTTTCTCTCGAAATTTGCTTTGGATGATTTTATGAGAGCTCTTAGTTTTTTACTTATAGTGATCAAGGGTGTCTTACCTTTTAAGGATTTTGCTCTATCTTGTAGTAGCTTCCTCCTTTTGTTGTAGAGTTTGTTTATGGCTGGGGTCCACCAGACTGGACGCTTGCCTTTGGTACAAAGAGTCTTTGTTTTGCTTGGGATTGCCTTATCCATGCAGTCCTGCAGGTGCTGGTAGAAGGCGTTTGTAAGTGATTCAGCGGCTTGAGTATTGTTTTCCGCTGGCTCGGGGGCCTGAAAGGAGACCACACTAGTCTTGAAGTGTGAAGTCGGCTTTTGAGAAGTTCTTTACTGTGGTCTTTTTTATTTCAGGTGGGGGTGGGATGAGGACCTCCAGCGAGATTAGTTTGTGATCTGATCTCACCAGTGAGGGGTATACTTCCGGTGTTGAACATTGTGCTCCCATGTTCGTGATGATGAGATCAAGTATGTTATCTCCTCTTGTGGGGATGGTGACTAGTTGTTCCATGGCATTTGAGTTTATGAATTCCAGGAACTTTTGGGCTAGGGTGTTTGGGCTTGAGTAGTGTTCCCAGTCTATATTAGGGTAATTGAAGTCACCTAGTATGATGGTGTTTGGTGATACATTTATCTATACCTATTCGTCTTACTATTCATATATTGTATGTTTCTGCATTGTATGTAAAATGGAGCTTTTTCTCCCTGGGCCTCTGCTGAAAATGGACGTGTCTAGCCGGACTTTCCCGGTCAACAAATGTAAAATAAATAAAATACTATCTTGGTCTTCCTCTTTAACTCAACAGGAGACCATAATTATGGGGGACTTCAATATTGACTGGAATAGTTGTTCCTCAGACTGCCCAATCTCATTAATCTTTATGGATACACCCAAATTTTAAACTCTCCTACCAGGCTAGATAAGCACAAAGGCAAACAATCGGTCCTCAATTGGATCTTAACCAATAAACAGCTGCTTGTTTATCACGGACTGCTTCCCAGACAGCCTAAGTGATCACTTACCCTCCTTCCTGTTTAGGCACAGAACTAACATCCCCAAATCAGCAATATACAGACATATTAGAAGCAATAAACAGTTTTCAGCAACCACCTTTAAATCTGTACTACTTCACTGTGACTGATCCCCACTATCACAACTCTACCTTGACGCTGCAGTTGAATGCTTCAGTAATACATTCTTTGAGGTTCTAAGGACCTTGGCTGCCATCAGAAGTGTCAATTTAAAATCCAGATGTCGTCCATGGTTGTCTACAGAAACAAAACAGTTACTTAAGGACAGAGGTAAGGCATGGGCTTACTACCACAGTAACAAAAAAAAAAACAACAAAGCTCTTTTGAAACTTAGTCATTTAAGAAGCAAATCTAAATCTCAAATTAAAAATAAGAGAACCTAGTTCACTCAAGCTCAACAATGCCACCACAATAATCCCCAAACATTCTGGAATAGTAGCAAACAACTTCAACCTGGTCAGTATTTAACTCCATCCCCCACAACCTCCAACACCAAAGAGTCTAGCTACACAATTTAATTATTTCTTTATAAGCTCCATCCTATCTCTATTAGATTATTAAAACAATAACCCAGTAACTACACCACCCAAACCTCAGCTAATACTAGCACCTTCTCTTTTAAGGCCCATCCAAACTTCTCCCATAAGGAAATTGCTCAAACTGAAACCCATAACCCTCACAATTGATCAACTACTCAATCTGCATCTCAAAATAGCTGCTGATACCATTGCATAGCTTTTCTCTATTGATCAATAGATCAGAGAGAACTGTGTCCCTAAACTCTGGAAAAATTCTTACATGATTTTTTTACACAGTCTCAACAGAATTTTCCAACTATAGACCAATTTCCATACTCTCACTACTATCAAAAATCCTCGAAAAATGCATCCACTCCCAGCTTATGGGACTACCTTACCAGTAACAGTCTGCTAACCAAATCCCAGCATGGATTCATACCAAAGCATAGCACTATTGCCTCAAGTTTCACAGATACCATTAACCATCTAAAAAATGAGGGGCAACATGTTGCCTCTTATATGTCCAAGACATTCAGTACAGTCTCATCAAAAGCTTCTCCGTGAACGAACATCATTAAATTTATCTCACTCAGCTCTCTCTTTGTTTCACAGCTTTCTGACAAGCTATGAAATGGCAAAATGAACTATCTTCGGTTTTACCCATTTCAGTAGGAGTTCCACAAGGATCAGTCTTGCCCCCACTCTTCTTTACCATCTTAATCAATAAACTACATTGTGCAACCAGCCTGGCTACTGCAGTCCAATACACAGATGATTCTACCTCAATATGTGCTGCTCCCTCCCTGTCTCAGCTTTTTGAAATAAAACCAAACATCTTTTTCAGACATTGGAACTTCTCTCCAAACAGCATCTAATTGTGAACCCTAACAAAACCAAATTAATTCTTTTCTCCAGCAAAAAGCCCATCATCCAAACACCCTTTATAATCGACTTGGCCAGTAATACAAAAATAGAACCTGTTCCCCAAACCAAGTTATTAGGAGTCACCATCAACAGTAACCTGAACTTTGATAAACATGTTGCCTAGTCATTAAAAAGACCCGTATCAAACTTGTCTCACTGTATAGAGTCGAGCAATTTTTAACCAACTCTACCAGACAAGCCGTTGCCAGAACTCCACCTTGTTATACGCCTCTCCAATGTTTACTAACCTGAAAAAAAAAAAAACTTGGCCAGAATGGAAGCATGCTACAACAAAATTGCTAAATTCGCCACAAACTCCAACTTGTAGATCCCACCACTGCTTAGCATTTTATAAACTAAATTGATTAGAACTACCCAACCTCCTTTCCCTCCACCAAATTACTACTGCACATACCATCATTACCAAACCAGAAAACTGCCCCCATCACTCTCTGCTAACACCTTCATAACCTCCTATGGCCACAAAAACTAACACTTACTGTAGAAGTAGTATTAGCATTAGTTCTGTTTTATATTATAAAATTTTAAATGTAATAAATGATTTTAACTTTTATAAACCACGAAAACTTTATTTTGAGCATATTGTACATGTTGAACTTGAAAGTTTTACTATGTTGTATTTTTAACAGGAAACTTGTGTGATTATTTTTTGATATTTCTTTGATGTAATCTTACTCCTGTGTTATTTTTGATGTCATTACATTGTCCTAAATTGCATGTTTTTTTCTACTGAGCATTTCTCCTTGGGCCTCCGCTAAAAATGGGCAAACAGCCCAGACTATCCAGGTAAACAAATTGTTGAATAAAAATTCATTGCTTGTGGCTTAACATGCTCTCCCTAGATAAGTATGATTATATTTACAGTGGTTATAAAAAGTTTACACACCCCTGTTAAAATGCCAGGTTTTTATGATATAAAAAAATAACCACAATAAATCATTTCAAAACTTCTCACCTTTAATGTGACCTATAACCTGTACAGTTCAACTGAAAAACAAATCTGTTGGTGTGAAAAATATAAAAAAAATATACGTGCAATAAGCTGGTTGCATAAGTGTGCATGCCCTTTAATACTTTGAATGCTGTCGTCTTGGGCATACACCTGCCATCAAGTTAGAGAGACTGATTAACCCCAAATAAAGTTCATCTGTCCCAGTAGGATTTTCATGACATTTACTCTGTTGCCTGCTACAGCAAAAGCTATGGGTCGCAGAGAGCTTACAAAGCATCAAAGGGATCTCGTTGAAAGGTATCAGTCAGGAGAAGGGTACAAAAAAATTTCCACAGCATTGGATGTACCATGGAACACAGTGAAGACAGTCATCAAAAAGTGGAGAAAATATGGGACAACAGTGACGTTACAAATAACTGGACGTCCATCCAAAATTGATGAAAAGACTAGACAAAAACTGGTCAGGGAGACTGCCAAGAGACCTGCAACAACACTGAAGGAGCTGCAGGAATTTCCGGCAAGTACTGGTTGTGTACTACATGTGACTACAACTATCTCGTATTCTCCATATGTCTGGACTATGGGATAGGGTTGCAAGACAGAAGCCTTTTCTTACACAGAAAAACATCTAGGCCCAACTAACATTTACAAAACAATACATAGTCTCCCAAAAGCATGTGGGCTTCTTACACAGAAAAACATCTAGGCCCAACTAACATTTACAAAACAATACATAGTCTCCCAAAAGCATGTGGGAAAATGTTATGGTCTGTTGAGACCAAGGTTTAACTTTTTGGCCACGATTCCAAAAGGTACATTTGGCACAAAACACTTAATCACCAAAAAAACACCATCCCTACTGTGAAGCATGGCGGTGGCAGTATCATGGTTTGGGGATGCTTTTCTTCATCTAAAATGGGGTCTTTACTCATGGTGGAGGGAATTATGGACAGTTCTAAATGCCAGTCACTTTTGGCCCAAAACCTTCAGGCGTCTGCTAGAAAGCTGAAGATGAAGAGGAATTTCACCTTTCAACATGACAATGACCCCAAGCATACATCCAAATCAACAAAAGAATGGCTTCACCAGAAGAAAAGTTTTGAAATGGTCCAGCCAGAGTCTAGATCTAAATCCAATAGAAAATCTGTGGGGTGTGACCTGAAGAGGGCTGTGCACAAGAGATGCCTTCACAATCTGACAGATTTGGAGCGCTTTTGCAAGGAAGAGCGGGCAAATATTGCGATGTCAAGATGTGCCATGATGATGGACTCCTACCAAGAAGACAATGCTGTAATTAAATCAAAAGGTGCTTTAACAAAGTATTAGTTTAAGGATGTGCACACAGTACACTTGTGCAACCAGCTTATTGTACATTTTTTATTTATATTTTTCCCCTAACAGATTTGTCTTTCAATTGAATTGTACAGGTTATAGGTCACATTAAAGGCGGGAAAACTTTTGAAATGATTTATTGTGGTCCCATTTTTTTATATCACAAAAACCTGGCATTTTAACAGGGATGTGTAAACTTTTTATATCCACTGTATATGCAGAGGTATGCTTGGCAGACTTTTGGCTGTGGTTGAGGGAAGAAAAGTAATTTCAAGTGGCATCAAATGGTGTTTATAGAAAACTATCTGTGGTAGGCAGTTAACAGTTGTAACATAGAGCATCATTAGCAAAATCTGTGTTTTCATTGCAAAAACCGTGTAAATGGAGCAGAAGGTAGCACAAATCTGGTACTAATACCATACCAGGTAGATGGATTGCTTATACTGCAGTACAACTGTGCAGCATAATGGTGGTGATGTTCTGACTTTGTCATCCTTCTGATGAGATGCTAAACCAGGGCCCCAGCTGCCTGAGTTGGTGGTAGTTCATGTGGATGTGAAAAGATCCCATAGCAATTATCAAAAAGTATAGGGGAAGTTCCATGATACCCTGAGTAAAATTTTCCCTAGTACTACATATGCTACATTGGGCCTTCCCCTGAAAAGAGGCTACTAGCCTAGTGGAACTAACCTGGTCCACTAAGAATTAATTATTAAAATAAAATAGAATTAAAAATAAAACAAGTCAAAGAAGTTAGTACATCCGCTTAATGATAGTGGCACCAATTGACTTCACTGAAACACAGTTAAGTAACAAAACATTGCCGCAATTTAAATTGACTTAGTTGTATTTCTTGCATGCATAGATAAGAGTAGACTTTTTTTATAGCCTTGTAAAATGAATAATGGCTTGCACTGGAGGTGAACCACAGCAGTATCTTTTAAAGGGGTATGATCAAATGGTGTATTTAGCAGTACCTTGCCACCACACAGGCAAGAATGTAAGAAACAGGGTCAAGGCAAGGAAGACTGTTACCCATCCTTCATAAAGTTTGTGAATCATAAATGTCAATGCATTAAAGGATCACTCTCAATTTCTACTTGCCTGTTGCCTTGTATTTCTACTTTGATAATCACACCTTTATCCACTGTTTCTGTAATTTGTCAAAGGCAAACCATACCCCAGCAGTGAAAATTGCTTTTTGAAGTATTGAATCACATTGGTGCTTACAGTCCTGGGGAGCATTTAAGTTGCTCTTAAAAACTTTCATTTTCTTTAATTTATATATTTTGTGTGTGTGTATATTTTACATATATATATATATATATATATATATATATATATATATATATATATATATATATATGTTGTATATAGTAGTTAAATGCTATACTTCAGGGTTCACATCTAATTTTAAAATGTAATTTTGTTAGATGCTCACCGTCATTAATTGCACAGTTAAGCATAATGCAAGTAGTATGAAGCCTAAAAGGCTGTTTGACGGACTTGAATAGAGTCACTACTACTTTTTCTCTGCCTTTGCATGACAAGTGTAATACTTTGAGAACCAGTGACATTGTAAACACAGTAGGCATTGAAGAGGGCAGTAAGATCAGTTGAGTAAACACAGTAGGCATTGAAGAGGGCAGTAAGATCAGTTGAGTAGACCAAGTGGCATTTGGTGAAGCATCCTAGTTGTGTGTACTAGCTTTAATAGAAAGAGACTGGATTCAGTGGCTAGGAGAGCAAGCCGAGATAAGGGATGTGGTCAGGGTCACTCACTACTGGAAATAATTCTGGTTGAATGCATTTTCTCGTAGAGACATCCATCACCTGAGTGATGAGGGAAGAGTAAAAGTAAGCTTAGTTTACTATCATTTTCCTTCTCTGGTTTAGCATGAAGGAAATGGGACTGAAAGCGAGTTCCACAGTTGGTGAGAAATCTGTGCAAGGTTGTGCTTTGGGAGGAAAATATCATAGTAGTGATCATGAAGACATGGGCAGGTGGTGTGAGAGGTTAGGACATTGTGATTGCCAGATGTAGGCTGTACTAGAGGGATGAAGAAATGGAGATAGAGGTTAGAGCATATACATTCTATGCACTTGTTTCTTTACAACCACTTAGTGTTATTTAATATTCTCTGGTTTCCTTTTGTCTGTTTTTTCCCTAGTGGTTTGAATAAATAGGCCAAAGAGGTATCTTGAGTTGTGTTGATTTTCTTGTGTGACTTGCACTAAATGACTCATTTTTGTTAATTGCCACTTGAACATTAAATCCACCCTGTTTGTAGACTTTAACCAAGATGTAATTGATGGGTAGTGGTGTAGTCTGTGCTTAAATTGTGAGATACTGACACTTGTAAAATCACTCCTGTGATGTATAGCTAAATTGGGCAGAGAAAATTTGCAACTTGGCTGGACGGATTTTTTTTTTCCTCCTGAATAGTGCAGTCAGTCTCATGTTCAGTATATCAGTTGCATTGAGTGTTTCTGTTTTCGATGTTCTTCATCTCACATTGCTGCAGTCCTTACACTTGGGTAGTCCGCTGTCCTCGGTCGGCCCGAATATCAAAGTATTAGGCTGACGTCGGTCAAGGTGCTTAAGACTGACATCAGGACGTCAGGGTACAAATGCGCATGACCGACGTCATATCCTCAGTCTTTTTTGCCGCATGGTCCGATGCAGAAGCAGCGTTGCAAGTGCCGTTCGGCGTTCTGAAATTTTTCGAATTCGGAGTTTCAGACCGAGTCAAAGTTGGCTAAGTACCCGTTGGGAATATTTTAGTTTTTCTTGCCTCAGTGGTTTACCGGATGTCAGAAAAAGTGAATAACTGTATTTCTTGTGGGAAACAGATACCGCATAGAGATTATCATACTTTGTGTATTCCTTGTTTGGGGCCTGAGCACGACGTTGTTGGGTGTCGCTTTTGTGCTAGGTTCAATAAGCGCACTATTAAGCGAAGGTTAGATTGTGCCAGGTTGGTCTTCGGGAAGCGGTGCAATTATAATATGCCGTCGGATGCTCAGACGCCCGCTTCTTCGAAGAAGCGCAAAGACAAAGCAGCTAAACCCCGGCAAGAAGAGTCGTCCGTACCGGACGCCGGTTCTTTAGAGGCGTCAGTGGAACCGGTGGTTCCGCCGGAGGCTTCTCTGGAGTCCCAGGGGGAGACTTTGATATTGCAGGATGTGGCCTCTCAGGAGGCAGGTCAGGCTGAAGGGGCTTCTCAGGTTACTGTACTCCCCTTCCTTCCTAGGGTGGTTAGGCCCTCTCCTTCTGTTTCCAAGGCTTCTCCCAGAGGCAGGCCAGGTTTAGCTTCTGTTGGTGTCGCTCCTAGTTCTTTAGGATCTGTGCCCAAGAAGCACATGCTTAAAATGGCAGAAGATTTAATTACTTTGATTAGAGGTTCTTTGCCCCCTCCTGATAAGAGGCCTAGGGTGGAACCAGAGTTGGGGAGTTTTGAGCAGGCTTCGGATGTTTCAGAGTCTTCGGCTGAAGACTTGCAGGAGTATTCTCCTTATTCTGATTCTGATGTGGATGATTCTACTCCTTCTGCTTCTCCTCCAGAGGATTTTTCTTTTTCAGAGACTCTTCATTCCATGAGGGAGCATTTTAAGTGGGAAGGTCAGGACTTCTCTGATTCCTGGAAAAGGCTTAGGGAATTTTTGCTTTTACCCCAGCATAGGCCTTTGGCTATACCACCTGTTCTGGATGTTGTGGAAGATGTGTTTGCAGAGGCTTCACTTAATCCTGATTCTTTGCCTCCTGCTCCTGTTAAACCGGACAGGTATTACAGGTTGCCTGAAGCTCATAAATATTTTTATAAGAGTCCTAGGGCGGACCCAGAAACTGTTAGTCAGGGACCTAAGGGTGTCAAGGCCTCTGTTGTAAAAAATCCGGTTCCTCCAGATAAAGAGGCCAGAGCTTTGGATAGATGGGGAAAGAAAGTCTATACTTCCACCTTAGCTATGAGGGCTTTGAATTGCCAGTTTCACATGTTGAAATATCAAAACTATCTTCTTTCTCAATTGAAGTCTAAGGTAGATGCTCTGGCGGAAGGTATTGAGTGTAAAGAATTACAAGATTTGGTACATGTTTCTGAACAGGTGGGTAAGCATTCTTTACAATGTGGTTTTGATGCTGTACAGGCCTCGTCTAGGGTGGCTGCCACTGGGTCAGTTCTTCGCAGGCACGCCTGGCTGAGGGATCAGAATTTATCTGACCATGTTAAGACAAGGATTTTGGATGCTCCTTTACAGTCTGATGCGTTTGGTTCACCTGTGGAGGCAGTCTTAAAGGAAATGGAAGACAAGGCTAAGTCTATGCAGGCTGTTAAAGATTTTTTGCAAGTTCAGCCTCCGAAGTTTAGTAGGAATTGGCCTGCTAAGGGGTGGACGTACCCTTCTTATGATTCACAGTCTAGGGGTAGATCTAGACGTGGTAGGGGCAGAGCTCAGGGCTCTTTCAGACCTAGAACAGGGAGTTCACCTGCACAGTCTTCGGGTGAGGGCAGGGGCCAGTCCTTTCGTAAACAGGCCCAATGACCTACCTTTTCAGCTGCCAGAGCCTTCTTGTCTGGCAGCACCTTTGGGAGGAAGGTTGGCACTCTTCAAGGAAAATTGGAGTTTAATTACCCAAGACAGATGGGTATTGGATATCATACACCAAGGTTACAAGTTTTATTTCCATACCTTGCCTCCTTTCAAAGGCATGCCAGACGTTCCTCCTCAGCAAAGAATAGAGGCTCACAAACAAATTTCTCTGCTGCTTCTAATAGGGGCCATACAGCCGGTCCCTCTGCCAGAAGTGGGCCTAGGATTTTATTCTCGCCTGTTCCTAGTACCAAAGAAGGGGAACACGTGGAGACCAATTTTGGATTTATCTATCCTCAACACTTATCTGGACATTCCCAAGTTCAAAATGTTGACATTACAACAGCTTTTACCTCTGCTGGGCAAAGATCACTGGATGGTGACTCTGGATCTCAAGGAAGCTTACCTTCATGTTCCTATCAGGCTAAGTTGCAGGAAGTATCTGCGTTGGCTGGGACTTCTCATTATCAGTTCTCTGCATTGCCCTTTGGCTTATCTACTGCGCCCAGAGTGTTCACGAAGGTTCTGGCTCCAGTGATAGCTTTCTTCAGGCTAAAAGGAATACAGATCTATCCTTATTTGGACGATTGCCTGATTCTGGCTCAAGGAAGGGACGAACTTCTTCATTTGCAATATGTGATAGCAGTGCTAAGATGCCTGGGGTATTCTGTGAACGAAATAAAGTCCAGTCTAGTACCCTCTCAGGACATGTGCTTTCTGGGTGTGAGACTGAATACAGCATCCCAGATGGCCTTTTTGACCCCGGACAAACAAAAGAATCTTTCCCTTTACTTCCATCAATTGTCTCATCAGTCCAGGCTGACTGCAAGGACAGTCCTTCAAGCCTTGGGGTTCATGGCATCTTGTATTCTGGTGCTTCCCAATGCCAAACTGCATATGAGGAAGCTACAATGGTATCTCAAAATGTATGGACACAGCACTGCCAAGATATGGACACTGTCATTCAGATAATACCTTGCATTCAAAAGGAATTTTTGTGGTGGGCTCAGGAATGTCACCTAAACAAGGGACTCTCTGTGACCCGGCCAGAGGCGAGTCAGATTCTAACGACAGATGCCTCAGACAAAGCTTGGGAGCTCATCTAAATGGAAAGTGGATACAAGACACGTGGCCTGCCAGACTACAACATCTACATATCAACTTGAAGGAGATGTTAGCAGTCCAATTTGCATTAATAGCTTTCAAGGATTTACTTCTTCCAGGGCAGGTGTTGGTTCTAACAGACAACACAACTGTCATGTGGTACATCAACAAGCAAGGGGGAACACATTCTTATCCTCTATGCAGACAAGCAATGATTTTGTGGGAGACTGCTCTCAGTTTACAGCTAAATCTTCAGGCAAGGTTTCTGCCGAGCACAGAACTCCTTAGCAGATGTGTTGAGCAGGCAATTATGGATCCCCACGAGTGGAAATTGGATCCTCATGTATTTCAGAAATTGACAGTGTCATGGGGAACTCCAGACATAGATCTGTTCGCTTCTCCACTAAACTACCAGCTGCCAAAGTTTTGCACAAAAGGTTTCATCCCACAGCTTGGAAAGTGGATGCTCTTTCTTTCAATTGGAGCAATCTTCATGTGTATGCCTTTCCACCTCTGCCTCTCCTCCCAAAGGTACTCCTAAAGGTCAGACAGGACAAGCCAAAGATGATTTTAATAGCTCCAGATTGGCCTCGACAGCACTGGTACCCATTACTGAGAAGTCTGGTACGGGAGCCTCCATGGCCTTTGCCTTCGATTCCACACCTGCTGTCTCAGGAGAACAGTCATTTCCTCAATGTCAAACTTCACTCTCTTCACCTAACAGCCTGGCATATTCTGTTTTAAACCCTGGAGGGTCTCAGCTTCCACAGCAAGTTTTGAATGTTATTTTGGAGGCCAGAAGGCCTAGTACAAGGAAAGTGTACGCAGATAGATTTTTATTTTGGAGTGCAGCAAAAGAATTTTATGTTTCTAAGCCTAATTTAAGTGTGGCTCTTCAATATCTTGCTGAGTTACTGGACAAAGGTTTGTCCTTCTCTTCTATTAAGGTTCATGCTGCAGCAATTTCTGCTCACTATGACTGTGACCCACCATTGTTTTCTCATCCTTTGTTTAAGCAATTCCTTAGAGGGGCAAAGAATATAAGACCCCAGCCAGAGCTCCTACTCCTGCTTGGGATCTCAATTTTGTGTTGGAGAAACTCACTCTACAACCTTTTGAGCCTGCAGCTACTGCAGAGTTGAAATATTTATCATGGAAGACTGCTTTTTTGTTGGCCATTACCTCTGCGAGAAGGGTTTCTGAATTACAGGCCCTTATGGCAGTTGAGCCTTTCTTAATTTTCCATGAGGATAGGGTATCTTTACGTACTAATCCTTCCTTTATGCCTAAAGTGGTTTCTAGTGTGGCTTTAAACCAAACTATTCATTTGCCTACTTTTATGCAAACCCCAAAATAAAGGGGAAAAGATTTTGCACACCTTGGATATACACAGGCAGTTGCGATATTATTTGAGCAGAACTAAAGGGTTCAGGCAGTCTCAGCAGTTATTTGTTTCATTTGCTTTGGGTTCTCAGGGCAAGCCTGTGTCAAAACAAACTATTTCTAAGTGGATTGGGTTTTGTATTGCTTTCTGTTATTCCCATCATGGTAAGGAAATTCCAGCTGGGATTAGGCCTCATTCCACTAGGGCTACTGCCACTTCTACAGCTTTTTAAGGGGTGGCAACTAAAGATATTTTGGAGGCAGCTACTTGGAGTTCAGTGCATACTTTCTCTAAGCATTACCACCTTCCACTTTACTCTAAATCTAGGGCTGGTTTTGCCACTGCAATTTTACAGGGCATTTTGGCAGCTCCTACTGCTTTATAGTTTTGCCATCCTCCCTTACCTCTGCTTTGGGATTCTACCCAAGTGTAAGGACTGCAGCAATGTGAGATGAAGAACATAGTACAGTTTTGTACCTACCATAAATGTAGATGTTCAAGATCTACATTGCTGCAGTCCAATTCCTCCCTCCTTCCCCTCTGTAGTTAGAGGCGGTTGTGTGGTTTGGGTTGTGAATATTGTGGATATTGTATATATTGTACATATGATTAGTGCAAGGGTGGTTGGTTGTTTTTTGCTGTCTTTTGGTTTTGACCTTTCTGTTTAGGGTCTTCTGACATCTGGGGCAAGAAAAGACTGAGGATATGACGTCGGTCATGCGCATTTGTACCCTGACGTCCTGATGTCAGTCTTAAGCGCCTTGACCGACGTCAGCCTAATACTTTGATATTCGGGCCGACCGAGGACAGCGGACTACCCAAGTGCAAGGACTGCAGCAATGTAGATCTTCGAACATCTACATTTATGGTAGGTACAAAACTGTACTTTTTTATTACTCTAGTTTGTTGCGTATACTAATTTCTGGTACTTTCTTACTAAGTTTGCTGTCTGCAGAAGTCCTCCTGCAAAATGTAGGTATGTAACTTCTGCACTGAAGTCTTATTCCCTGTTCTACCCATGTGAGACTGGATTTAAGTCCTGTGGTTTACATACCAGCAGAGCCAGTGAATTTTTGTCCGGGTTAGATCTGTGAGGGGTTTACTAGCTTGTTTGCCCTCATTTGCTCCTCTACCCTATCCAAATTCCCACCCTCATCAACATACTATACAAGTCCACCTCATCTATACTTTGACCTCTCCTCTTCCTAACCATCCATTCAGTCACCTCTCCTATTCTTTTATCCAATAACAATCTCCATATGCCTTAAATTTCCTTGTTTACTGCTCTACTTACCCCGTCTTTTCATCCTCTTTCCATTTTCATCCTCTTTCCATAACTCCCCTCTCTAACAGCTTCCATCCTTTAATCTGCTTCACCACCCAAACTTTACTACCCTTCTGTTCTGCTTTTCTTTAAACCTGCTATTAATTATTGCATATTTAAACCTTTGCTCCCATATTACATACTTCACACAACTAGGTTCACTCACTACATAGATCCTTTCATGACGTTTTCCTAACCCCTGAAGACCCTTTTCACTTTTTTCTCTCATCTTACTTCCTATTCTTAGCCCTTCTTTTGTTTCTTTTCCCTTCTGCATACCATTTCTGTACTCCTATTTCTTGCAAACTAACACTTTCATCTAATGTTATTTTTCTGTCCCCCCGTGTTAAGTCACCACCCACTAAATACTATACTCCACTTCAGCCACTGTTTTCCTATGTATATAGAGTTCTCTGTTCCTCTTATGTCACCTTACTAACCACCGTGCAGTCATACCAAACCGAATAATAGATGTATCAACCTATCCAATATGCCAGTTGTTCCAAACTTGAATCTTTTGTGCTTCAAGTAGTAGATGGGCAGGTCGTTTAATTCTTCGGTTCTTTGATATAATGAGATGTAAATTCAAAACCAACACAAGAAAACTGGCTACGGCTTGTCTTCTCACTTTTCTAAACAATTGCACAGTATGGTGATATTCACACTAACCCATGCCCTGTTTCTCCACCCATTTCACTCCCTTAAACCCCATGGTCCTGTACTATATCATCTAAAAACTACATTTTACCTCCATTAACATCCATAGTATCTTAAGGTTCTAATTTATATGCATGGCTCTTGCAATACTTTGCAGGTATTGCTTCAGTAAAAAAAAAAAAAAAAAAAGGTTAAAACCTCATATAAAAAAAATTGAAAATCTACCCCGGCTACCGTATTATTCACTGTGACGGCTACATTTCCAGCTTTTTCGTTTGTAGTCTATATTCAAAAATTCTCATATATACTCTTAACAACCCTTTGCCAATATTCTATAATATGGCACTTCATAGTTCTTAAATTACCATAAAAAAATGTAGTTGCTCTTTATATTCCTCCACGCAGTAATACTAATACATTGAAACAAATCTTTGCTGGATATTTAGCAAGATTTTCAATGAATAATTATTTCAGGAGATGTTAATATTGATTGGCGAACTTTTTCAGATTGCTTTCCAACTACTTGCATTAACTTACATTTATTTTATTTTACATTTGTTGACCGGGCTAGTCTCAACTGGGCAGGCTTCAGGCAGCTTCTTTCTTCAACATGTTATAACAGTTTCCATTCTTTACTAGATTCTGCTTTCTGTTCCTTGTAAATATGTTAAATCCGAAGTCCACCCCCGAATCTCTTAATGATCACCATCCCATATTTACCAATAGACAAATTACTCACTGTACTAAATAGCAATAGTATACATTGACTTGTAAACTTTCATCCTGACATCTTCAGTGATGTGCTAAAATCCTTCACCTGGCTTATTCTCAAAATCTTATCCTTGGATAAAGTTGCAAATGAATTTAGTACTATATTACAGAACACCCTAAACACAGTTACCCACTTAAAGTAGAGTGGTGGGGGGAAAAAAAAACACATAATCCCCCTGGCTCTGACACCAGAAACATCATTTGAGACGAGGCATGGGAGTTGTGCCATTAAAGGGAAAAAAAAACTTAACTTACAACAAAACTATACCAAGAAATCTGAGTGGGCAAAAAATAAACTTAATCGAAAAATATTTTGGTTATCCGAAAAAAAAAAAAAAAAATACTAAAACTTGCCCAGATGTCACCTCCCTCAGAAACCGCTGCCAAATGTGACTCATTTCATTAATGGTATAGCAACCTCATTTTTTTTCTAAACCACGCATTGTCTGAAAATTCTGCATTTATACTTCAGCCTGTTTCTACTTCCAACATAAAACCAATACAAAGTAAAATTAAACCCCTTTTCTTCCTCTGCTTACAATCTCCCTGCTGAGTACCTTAAGCTTGCTGCCAAATCCATTACCTATTGTGTCTCATTTGACATCAATAGGTCCACCCAAGAATCCTATGTCCCTTCACTTAAGAAAACGTTCTACATTGTCCCTTTCAGTCATCCTTCCAACATGCGGATGTTGAAAGTGTGAACAAAGACCTTGGAAAATGGAAACGTCCACCTAAAAATGTGGGCATCTAATTAGCATGAAATTTGAATACCAAATAGCTCATAACTATTCTTGATTCCACTAAATGTGGGGTACTACTCGAGCATGTTTAAAAAAAAAAAAAAAAAAAAAAAAAAGTGACAAAAATGAAGGAAAAACGTAAGCATGGTGTTGGAAATGGTGTAAAATCTGTAGACTTTAATGAACTATATTGCAAACTTCTACCATGCAAGATCATTTATTTTTGCTTTAGTAAAAAGGAATTAAGGAGCTTGAGCTTTTTCTTTAAATTTTTGCTGACACTAGTATGTTGATCACATAGTGTTCTTTTGTGCACTAGACAGCTTCAAAAACTGAGAGGGGATTCAAAATTGCATGAAAGGGTAAAACAATCCTGAAAGTAGGGACATGCCTGCAAAAATAGTGCATCCCAAATGAGGCCTGAAAATAGGAATGACCCCCCCCCACACACACACACACACACACACAAATAAGGACAGTAGAGAGGTCTGTAAAAGTGGCAGCTCTACTAAAGTATTGAACTTCAGATCAATTGTCCTGTCTCCCCTTTCTAAACTCTTGGGAAACTGCATTCATAAACAACCCCTCCAGTACCTGCTAACCCCTATACAGCATACTTTTTGATATGCTCATTATTACACAATTAATGCTCTTTTAAGCTTTACAGATACCATCAGCAAGGCTAGAGTCAGTGGTGAATTCACATCTTCCCCATTTCTTAACCTGTCAAAAGCCTTCAAAATAGTTTCTCATAAAAAGCTCCTGTTGTATAGATGCAGTCTCTGGGTCTTTCAGATGGTACTGTTCAGTTGTTTTCTACTTGCTTATCCACACTGTATCAGTTCGTAAAAAGTGACTCCTATTCCTTTCACCATACCTTCCAGTTAACACTGGTGTGCTGTAAGGCTGCATCCTTGGTACTTCCTTGTTTAACATCTTTGTAAATAATATACATGCATCTTTTCTGCAAGCTTTTCTTGTACAGTATACAGATAATTCACTTATTTGCATATCTGGGTGGCCTATCCCATCCAGACCATCACTCAGGATGCCTTTAACTCCATGAAGCACAGCCTTCATGACAGCCAACTCCTTCTTAGTCCCCAAAAAACAAAATTTCTACTGTATTTTTCAAATTCACATTTTCAACATGATCTCTCTAAGCAATATTCCTGTTGTAGTAGTTACCCATATCAGGCAGCTCTGTTAATAGAAGATAGGGTGGTTTTATCTCTGTTTACAAAACTGCATTAAAAAAATATAGCAAAGGTTGGGTATATTTTATATAGAGCTAAATTTTTTTTAAATTTACTTCAGCCAGGTCACTCTAGACATCACATAATGTCTGCCTTCTCTCCTGTATACTGTCTTAAGACAAATCTACAGATACTTGTAAAAGTAGAACAATGTTAAAGTAGCAAGGTTTACAGATAACAGTCCAGTTATCATAATGGCTAAGGTCTTAATCTCCCATGCACAACATACAGGGTTCAGTCTTGACCTCCAGCCAATGCTTGTTTTGGAGTTTGCATGTTCTCCTTGCATCTTTGTTGGGTTCCTCCCGTCTCTGAAAAACTTTTATTTATTTATTTATTTCAGTTTAATAACCGGGGAAGTCCACTGGGCCACGAAGAGCCCGCTTTCAGTGGGGGCCCAGGGAGAAAAGCTCCGTAAACAGAGAAACAATATGAAACAAAACTATAAAAATTAAACCAAGTACAATGAAAATTTAGAGATCATACACTACAGTAAGTTCACAAACATACACAGTAAGTTCTTAGAGGGCTACATTCTATGATACAGTAAAAGAAAGTGAAATTAACACATTTTTGAATACAGACTAGATGAGAAATAAGATATGAATTTGAGAGGGGTCTAGGCACAGTAGCTGACTGTTAGTAATTATGGGGAAGTTGAAAAAAATAGTTTTTGCTGAGGGTGGAGAGTGTAGATGGTTGGAGGGGGAATTTACGTTGGAGTGGGGTGGTCCCCACTTCCCGACATATCATGTGAACATGGTTCACAGACTGCATGTTGCGTTTCCATCTGTCACCAGAAGAATAGAGAGGTGGGCAGCAGCATAGACTCTACATGGTCTCCTGTAGGGAGGAGAGCTGTAAAAACTGAAAGCTTCAAACATCTACTGAGTTATGCAGTATCCTCATGATAGGAGAACATGGTTCACAGACTGCATGTTGTGGCAGGGCTATCCACTCAACAGTGTAAAATATGGTGCTAGGTAATTCCGTTGTGTTGACGGTTACCAAACGGGTGTGGGTATCTGAGGATAAATGGCTTGAGGATCTAGCCTACTTCTATTTACACCAGGGGCCTGTGCTAATGGTGGGAGGGGTGTATATGCCCCTATTAGCCAGTGTCTCCCCATAAAGCTCAACATCCCTGGGTCAGTAAGCTATTGGTTGGTGTCCAGTTGCCCAGCTTGCGGTTACCTGGGATAGCTTTGTTGAGCGAAAACTGGATGTAAAACCAGTCAGCCTGCTGAACTTAAACTACACTCTGTGTAGGTACACTGACAGGAAGCAGTTTGGAAGTGGATGACATGCTAGAGAAGGCTGAACATCCTGTGTATCAAGGAGACTAAATGGAAGGGCAGTATAGCAAAGCCACTTGGCTTGGGATCCAGAGTCTGCCACTCAGGAGAAAGACTAGCTAGAAGTGATGTGGGAATTGTGGTGAGGGAGAGGCTTCAAAAGGCAGTGAGGGATGTCATCATAGTTAGTGACTGACTCATGGCAATCAGACTGCAGCCTAATGATGAGGTAGTATTCATAGTCTCTGCCTATGCCACACAGCAGGGTTGTAATGGTGAGGAAAGGGGTGCCTTCAGACAACGGTAGTTGCAGTACTTGCTAGATAAAGTAGGACATAATGGATTGGTGTTAATGGGTGTCTTAAATGCACATATCAGGACAGACAGTACAGGATGCGAGGACTGCCCGGGTCCACATGCATGGGGCAACAGAGGAGAGGCCATTCTAAACTTTTGTCTGGCAAATGGCTTGATAGCCAGAACATGGTTCAGAAAGAAAGGCAGTCTCAGGATCACATACCACAGTGACCAACATACAACTCTGGTGGTAGACTTCCTCCTAATAAGGAAAGGAAACTTGGATAGAATCTGCCATTTCAAAGTCATGACCAGTGAAAGTCATCCCACAGCCTAAAACACTGGTTGCCACAATTGGTTACAA
Organism: Protopterus annectens; assembly: GCF_019279795.1. NCBI lineage: Eukaryota > Metazoa > Chordata > Ceratodontiformes > Protopteridae > Protopterus > Protopterus annectens. The sequence continues at coordinate 117,786,742 of NC_056725.1, forward strand.
GTAGTGGTCAGAGAAGGCTCTAAGGTCCACAGAGACCAGGCTGAAGATCTGGAAGTTGACTGGAGAAAGTGCAAAAGTTCAAGGAATTACTTGGGACTGTATCACTCAAGGAGAAATGGGTGGAGTTGAAGAATGGCAGCACCTCTAAACAGCATGTGTGAGGACAACAGAACAGATATGCAGCCAAGCCATGTATGGAAATAAGGTACATAAGGAAAGCTGGTGTGTGAATGCAGAAGTCCAGGAAGTCCAAAGAAAAGTGCAGGAAAAAGTGTGTGTGTGTGTGTGTGTGGGGGGGGGGGGTAAAAAAAAATGGGACCGGGCTAGGAACGAATACTGGGTTGACTGACTAGCTAAGAAAGGAGTTGCAGTAACTAAGAACAAGGCTTCAAAGGCACTCTACCTGCTTGTGGAAAGTAAGTCAGTAGATGGCACAAAGAATGGTTATGATCGCATACCCTTTATAAGGGATAACCACAACAACCTGCTCACCAGTCCACAGAACATCAAAAGCAGATCAAAGGAGTACTTCCAGTAGCTTCTGAATGAAGAAAACTGCACAGAAGTTTTACTACCCCAGGCACAGTATACGATGAGAGAAGAGGAGGAGCCCACCATATAAGAAAACGGCACCAAGGAAAATTAAGTCAGGGAAAGCAGCAGGCTTGGATGAGGTAACTGCCGATGAAGTAAACATGATGGGTGAGATGGGGAGAAATGGCTCCTGAGAGTACTCATAGCAGTGTGGAGAGGTGTACTACAGATTAGAGAATAAGCATACTAATGCTAGTGTTAAAGAGCAAAGGGGATATTCACAGCTGTGGGCAGTACAGAGGTATCAAACTCCTGTGCACACTGCATGAAAGTTCTGGAGAGGGTGGGTGAAATGAATATGCAGAATAGTGGAAAGTAAGTTGAGAGATGAGCAGTTTGGATTCAGACCAAGATGCAACACAAATGATCTGATGTTTGCAATGAAACAAATATCTGAAGAAGCTAAAGATGAGGAAAGAGTCCAACTGGGCATTCCTAGACTTGGAAAAAAACACATGACAAGGTCCCGCGAAAGATGATTTTGGGCAGTCCTGCAAAGTCTCAGAAGTATTGGTAGAGTGAATTAGTGCAGGCTATGTACAAGGACCCAGTGACTCAAGTACATACAGTGTTCGACCTCATAGAGAGGTTCCCAGTGCAAACACAATACATTCCGTCTTTGTAGGAGATGCCACTCAGCACTTCCTGAACAAATGAAAATTGATTTGCTGCCATTGTGAAATGATGCTTCAGTGTTTTACATTGCACAGAAACATGGCTTGCTTGGAGAACAGCATTTTTAGCACTGCAGTTAAGTGTAACATCCACTTTTAGTTAGGAATCTAAAAATATGATGGTAGTTTTTATATTTTGCAGACCGATTCAACACCTGCCTGATGCAGTTGGGCGTTATTTTGTTACAACAGAAAAAAACTCTCATATGATGCATACTTTAAAGTAAAAAGATGCTGTTCTGCATTTTCATAATTTGTTGGAGATTTTTTAGCTTTCCAAAAATTATTGAAGTGGTTACAGACATAGGTGCCAAGCCTAACAAAATCTGCTGTTGCCCTGTTAACACTCCCACTACCTTGCTCTGACATAGCTGCAGCTTTCACACTGTGTAGTATCCTTCATTTGTTAGGAAAGCCTCTGAGAGATCTTGCCACAAGTTAGCATCAGTAGATCTGGAACTTCCTACTCACAGAAGTAGAAACGCATTCTATATCTGACCACCTTCAGAGCTTCGCTATCATTCCATCTATTTAATTCATTACAATATAAATGCTTCACCCAGCCATCATAACTCCCTTCATCTGCACAATTCCTATCTGGTGTCATACTGTATCTCTTAGCCTGTCTTTAATAGTAGTGTTTGCTAAAACTGTGCACATGCTCTAAATACATCAATTAATGTTTATTTCTTGCATCATAACTGCATTTCTTGTAGTTTAAACCTTTGCTTTCTTGAATATTAAGTCTGTGCGAATTGTAATTTTATTGCCATTAGTCTGGTTTGTGACTGGAGACGGTCGTTAGACCCTCCTACTTATCTGGTTAACAAATATGAAATAAAGAAAAAAATATATGTTCTGACCATAGTAGGAATGTTAGAATTGGCTGATTTTAGTTACCACTGATAAAGCACATAGGCTGCATGTGTGTCATATAGGTTTACATCTGTAAATGTAGCACAGTCAAACTGGGGATAGCGTCTGGCCCTCAAACTGGTGGCAGCATAATACAGTATCTTTCTTGTCGAAATTCAGTTCTGGGATAAAAACTGTCATTTGATTTATATTTCCTTTCATAGAAAAGGAAGAAATGGACTTAGAAATGTTAAAGGAATATTCTCACAATATCCAGATTCTCATCCTTGATAAAAAGCTGTCAGCTATAGAATTGTGATTGAGTACAGGAAATCTTCAGTCAGCAACATCAAATAAATGAGGTAAATTCCAAGCTAATGGAATTAAAAAAAAAAAAAAAAAAAGAAAAGAAACTTTGAAACAGAACATTAGTCTTTGGCTTAGTTGAAGGGATGAGCTTTTGACTATCTTTAAAAGATAAGAAGAAAAATGGATTTGTCACATGTAAACTGCTGGCAACTGCATTCTTACCAAACTAAAGAATGTGTTAGATGGGATAACCTGCTTTCTAGACCTGTTCCAAAGGTACGCAGACTTGTTCTGCTAGCCGAATCACCCAATCACCATTGCCTTTTTTTTTTTTGCAGACGTTAAATTGGCTACATGTAAGAGTAACTTACTTGCCACAGTACTGTGTAAAGTTTTAAGTGAGTTGCTGCCCTCTTATTAAACAGGTTAATCCCTTTTAGAGAGCAGATTTACTCTTTACAAATATGCTCATATTTTCCCATAACAGTCCACCCTTTAAAATACCCCTCTAAAAGCAAGCTTTTTCCAGACTTGGACCTACTTTATGGAATAATTTAGCTTCTGATATAAAGACCAGAGAATCTCTAAAGCTTTTAGAAGTTCTAACAATGTCTCCATAAAGAATCAACCTTCAAACATTTTAAGGACGTCTAGCCTCTGTTCGTTGAGAAAACAAAAATAAATAGTTCTGAACATTCCACTGCTGTTAAAGGAGAGCTGCACCCACAGACTCTAACACGTTTATTTCACCATGGTTTGGTGTTTCCTACATTTTAACACCATTCTGGGACTATTTACAGATTTTCAAATATTTTTATATGTAATTTGAGTCTGACCACATAAGGGGTCTAGCATATTAAAGTAATTCTGATTTAGTCTGCCTATAGGTATCACTCAATGCAGTGCTTGTCTGTAATAAAAAAAAAAAATAAATCACGCAGGCCTCTAACTTCCTAAAGCTCCTGTCAGTACATTGATTTTACATGCATACACTCAGTCAGTTAGTTTTAAGTAACATTTCATGCCATTCAATGACTACTTAAAGCACAAACCGTGCAAATGCCACAGAACAAACTTTCAAGGTGCTTTTTACTACTGCCTATTTTTAGAATGGCTAAACTGCAGTGTTGTGAAGCCTGACTTGTACTACTTTGACTCCTTTCCCATCCCCCTTCACACCTAACTTCACTAGCTGTCAAACTGCTGAGTGTAATTTGAGCTGTTACCTGCTGTGATTGACAGCTCACATCAGGAGACTTGACTTGTGTACTGTTACGTTGTTCTAGCTTTTACTTTCTATATGGGTAGAGGGGGGACCAGGGAGCTGTGACATAACAGCATGGGTGGCTTTTTAGGACTGTCGTGGTGATGTCAGTTTGGAGAGGGAATTGGCCAGATAAACTACCTGTATTCAGTGGCCTTGATGGCATCAGTGAATTGGAGACTGCAGCAAGTTTTTCCAAGGTAGGATAAAAGTTTTTTTGAAAGTGCAACCACCACAGTACAGTAACGGTACTGTTCTAGTCGAGAGAAACGGTCTTATTTTAAATGCTGTATTTGTTCATAGCAGGGACAGTAAATAGGGAGAAAAAGGACAGAGAAGGTTGAGCATTTAGTAATAGAATCCCATTCTGTGACGGTTACTGAATTGTATGTTTTTAAGTCCTTGAAAAATGTTATGATTAATAATGTCTGAAGACCTTTTTTAGTTTCTGCTGTACCATCCTCTTGAGGTTTCTATTGAAATAGTTCTTTTTTTTGTCTCCATTAATGACTTTGGTTTTGCCACTTGAAGCAAGAAGTCCTTAAATGGCTGAGTTTGTGAAAAGGGTATCTGGACCATCCCATTTGTCCAGTTATCAAATAGTAAATAAATAGAAGTCTTACAATTAAACCTGCAGAGATGACATGGGAAGAAAATGTGTAACGTGGAAAACCCATTCTTCTAAATCAGCATGGTAGGGTAAGAATAAAACAGGGCTGAAATAAAACAAAACTTATATGGGAATAATTTCCCTTCTTAGCTATACAAGTACTTAATGACTTTTTGCTGCAAGGAGCAAAACCAAAGTCATTTTTTTTTGGGGGGGGGGGGCAGACAAGCCTGGAGAGAGAGAGTACAGCAAAAACGCAAGTTTTTCAGACATCAGTAGAAAGACTCATGAGATTTTGAGTATTACTGAACATCAAATGAGTTATCAAAATTTGATGCCATTTATGAAGAAACGAGGAAAAGATGTTAATAATCCGTGTAAGCAATGTAAAATTGAATTTACTTGTTATATTTTTCATGTATCCATATTTTTTTTTATTGTGAGGAAACTCTGTAATCAACATAAATTTGTGTTTTTCTAACTGTGCTTCTGGAGCTTTTCTCCGTGGGACTCCTCTGAAAAGGGGTACATACCAAGTCGAACTTTCCAGGTAAACAGATGGCAAAAAAAATATGCTAAATGGGTAAAACAGACTAATACTCAGATTTACTTGGTGTCCTATGCAAGGATGAGAAGTTTTCACTTCATATATGACTGCATTCTTGCATATTAAATCAGTGCTAATAATAATTTTTCTGTATGTTGCCATTGGTCTGCTTCTTGAATGAAACGTGTTAGACTAGCCCCTGGTTAATAAATAGATATTCCAAGGCCACAAAGTCTCATGACCATTCTCACTTTCCCAGTACCCTGTCTCTCAGGCTGTATTTCCTTTCTTCAGGAGGGCTGTGCTGGTTGGTCCTAACGTAAATTTCTGGATTCCCATCCAATCATCTAGTTTGTTTAAAGGAAGAAAGTGAGTCTCACTGCTTAACATTCAGAGGGTGCACAGTGTTGAGGGGCATTGGATTATAAACCCCTCTCTACAGTATTGACCATCTACGTTTGTGGTTTTAGAATTGGGGAGCTTGGACTTGTGGATGCCCAGGCCAGTCTGGTCTCTAATGGCACTGTGCAATGGAGATCTCCCCTGAAGTGTATAAAATACTGAATAGGACATCATCTCATATTCTCTTGGTAGCTCCGGGACTATAGGCATGTGATCATTTTGGTTATAAACATTTGTGGTGTCTCTGTTTTAGAGCTATCCAAAGGGAGTTCCTGTCTGTAATTGGACTGAACACTGCTGAGTAAAAGACAGTGATTACTTATTAAAACCTTGATATTCTTTTGGTAATTGGGTGGGGGGGGGGATAAAAAGATGTTTGTCAGTTGTTACATTGTGCATGGAGAAGTTGCTATTAACCGAAGTCCGGAACTACATATTCATTTTCTAGAGGTGTGTTGTTCAGACAATGTGATGAGGGTTGAGGGTTGTCTACCAAATATACTACACTTTTTGGCATTTAGGTTGAGCACATTTTAAATACACAGACTTTATTTAGACAAGTTCATTCTTGCCCCCCCCCCCAACTTGCAGTCATGTACAAACAAACTTTTGCTAGACAAAGGTCTTGACTGTCTTTTCAGAGATCTGAGAAGTAAATACCAAAAAAGTGAGGTCCCAGTACTGAAACCAAAGGGACACTGATGGTCATTTTCATATTTCCTGATCCACCTACAACTTGCACTGTGTGGGTTGTCTTTCAACCAGTTTGCCATAGAAAGGCA